>NW_016158113.1:144555-162248 GCF_001687245.7 Rhagoletis zephyria | reverse complement strand
TACAGGGTGTACAAGTAAGATTAACTGGCGATTAGACCAGCGACTTAAGGGAAAAATTATTTTTTGCCTTCTGTCAGTTTTCATGTTAACTTTAAGAACTGTTAAGAATCAACAACAATATAAGTACCATACACGTCGATTAAATGTATAGTGTAGAGAAAAGAAACGGTTTTACACAAAAATTTCATAGGCTTTGGCCACCAACGGTTTTCTTAGTATAGGTAAGGTAAACATGTTTAAAAACGGTTTTATCTGATATATCCAGACTATAGGTACATATATATATTTAAGTGCTACTTGTGTTTTCCACAGAAATAAAATTACCTTTCTAAGCCTAAATCAGAATAGTTTTGGCACAGTTATTCAAGTTTTTCACAAATGAATCTTTGCAAAAAGTAAAAAAACAGCATCAAAAATCTCATTATTACGATTCCGTTGAAAAAGAGTTTTAAATATTCGTATGTAAATTTTTTAAGCTTAATCTTTTTTGTCATCTGAGAGGACTTTGTTTCAAAAAGTTTTTTAAGAAACAACTTTTATTCATTAAAAAAAAACTTCATTTTTGGAGGTATTTTCCACGTAAATTTTAATATTTTCCCGAAATGTTGTGGTGGAAGTCTTAAAATATAATAAATTTTATAATCGCGGCTGAAAAACCGCAACTTTTTTTGGTGATGCAGTCTAATGTATGTACATCGTACGGTAGAAATTGTCGAAAAATGATTTTACGTGCACATTCGTCCTACATTTATAAATTTGTAATGAACATTTGCATCCATTTCAGTGTTGCTAGATCAGTGATTTTTCAGGGGGTATATTTAGGGTGCCAAATATTTATGGAAATATTTAGAGGGAAGAAAATGCCTCTAGAGGAAATACAAAAAGGATTTTTGAGTGTAATCTGTTATCTATGTGAACAGTTGTATATACATAAAACCATTTGGATGACACAACGGTGCACACAGGCCAGATTCACTAAACTAACGGGACAAAATGTAAAAGCAAAGTCATGCGAATTGTGCCAAAATTACATGACTTACATACTACTCAATATAATAGATAACTGTGATTCATATTATGTTTTGTGATCTCTTTCACTATTTTAAGCTTTTAGCTATAAGCTATTCAAGCTCATAATCTCCGAGTTACAAGTTTCGAGCGAATTGAAAAATGTTTTTTTTTTTAATTTGCCCGCCATAATGGATGCTCATTTTGAATTTTAAAAATGCATTCATAACACAGTGCAACAAATTTCAAAAAGTTGGAAGTGATGGGAATCGGACCAACAGAATGTCAAATAATGGAAAAGTACCAAATTATTTTGAAAAAGTTGGTTACCATAACATTTTTTTTATCTCAATTTGTAATTTTGTGTTTTCAGGTGTTATTTCGTGAAAAAAAAAATAAAAACACATTTTCCATCATCATTGTACTTGTTTATTTTTGAACCATAAATTCTCGAACTCAAAGCAATGTAAAGAGAAAATGGGAACGTACTTTTACATATTTTGGCCTCTTTTAATGAATGCAATTGGTATCATTCCCATCAATTTTTCAGTGTTGTGCTACACTATGCATTAGCGACCCCAAAAACCCCGAGAAAAAAGTTTCGAGCGAATTCAATCAACTTTGAAGAATTTGTGTGCCATATTGCATTTTTTAAACCTGATTGAATATTTGTGATCCGTGGTCCCATAATCCAGTGGAAACGAAATGGTGTACAAAAACATCACGGCGTATCTATTCAAATAGTTTTGTCCCGCTAGATTCTCTATTCAGACCACTGTGCTGTGTCGTATTGTTGTTTGTCGTTAACTTTAAACGACTAAAAATATATTAAGAGACTTTGCAAGGTATCACAAAAGTCATATTATGAATTTTTACAGTGCTACAAAAAAGTTAGTTGTGGTTGCAAGCCCTCTAAACATTTATTTCAACTTTAAAGTTTACGACATCCAACAATACGACACTTACGACACCGTTGTGAATACCCCACATATCTTCTAATGAAAATATATCATTATGTTTTGGTGCCAAAATACAAATAACAAAAAGAGCTAATTAAAAACGAAATATGTACTCGATAAATTTAGGGGTACGAAAAAGAAATCTAGGCGAAAATGGCATGCCCTTGGGGGTAAACTACTGTAATAACCTGGCAACACTGATCCTTTTAAACTATAACCTTCTCATCTGAACAGACTGCCACTGCCACTCACAGGAGCACTAGTAAAACTCTTTACTCCACCCTGTAAATCAATGCAAGTGAAAGATAAAATAATAATAGGAGAAAATAAAAATAAAAGAAGATATTAGGAAAATGCTAATCGCATTAATTGGAAAACAATTATGTATATTGAAACGTGTAGTCTACTAGAGAGAAAAATAAATACATCTATTTAAGCGGTCTTTATATGTATGTCGATTATAGGTACATGCATACATATACATACATATATGTATGTTGGTGGTGTGATTAACGCATACCACCGAAACGGAAAGGAAAAATCGAAAAGCGTGAAAATATGTGCAAATTGCAATGAGAAAAAAATCTGTGTCAGTGAAAATGGCGTTAAGAATATAAGATTTTGCAAAACAAAAATAAATAAATATTTGTTATGTCTGGTTGCTTCTGTGCTAATAGAATCACTGCAAATGATAACCAACTAGTGTTCTGTAATTAGTGAAATGATGATTGTTTTAAATGTTACAAGTTGTTTGATTGCAATAAAGCAGAATTGTTGTATGTAGATATAATCGCATAGAACGTTTGCTGCGATGATGCCAATTCGATAGAAATGCGACACATTTAGAGCGTTACTGCTATGGCAACAATGTAACGGGTTGGTGTATGTACATATGTAATTATAATGACACGTTTTTATTACACAGTGAAACGTTCTGAAAATATTATAAATAGAAATCATTTTTTTTTTTACTACATAAGTATGTGCATATGTATTTATATAACAGCGGTAGTCCCTCGACTGGCAATAGCAAACCGCCGCGCCGAGCGTATTTCACACATGAAAAATAACCCTCCTTCTTTCGAAGCTGGCTTAAAATTGTTGGTCACTCAGTTTGTGTGACAACATTAAGGGGCACACCACCACATATCGGAGAAAAAGCTCGATCAAGCACATAGAAAAATTTATGAAGCAGCAATTGTTGGTACGTAGTCTATCCAAGTTTGTTATAATGCCAGACTTCCGCCTTAAATTGCATCAATCACGTCTTTGATGACACTTTTCAACCATTTCCCAAATTCTTCATATTAGTTAGGAGCATTCATATTCGTAGATTATTCGCATTAGATTAAGTAATAGGTCTGATTATTCTGAAAAATTACTATTTCAAACCAACAGTATGTTGGTGAAAACAAAAAAAAAAAATAAAATTACCAAAGCATATAAAGGCGTTTAACTTTAAGTATTTATGTTGTTTTCTCACATATATAAATTACTAATATACATGCGTTTAAATGCATTTTAAATGTAATTCCATGTACACACGATAACTCTCTCATGAACCGTAACAAAATCAGTTTACCATAAATATATATTGAAAAACAAACATTTCGAAAAGTTTCACTCTCTACACGCACGTGTTGCTAAATTATTACTAAGCATCGCAACAGTTTACATGCGCAAGCGAGAACCTGGGAAAAAAGCGCAAATAAAAAATTATAAATAAATATATTAGTATATATGTACGTAAATTGGAAAGGCGATTTTTCAAGTAAAACGTTATCGAAAATGAGAGAGTAAACTTGAAATTTTGAACTCCTTAAAGAACAACCACGATATTCGGAACATACTCAAATTATGGAGGCAACAGTTTACCACCCTGTAGAAACGTTACAACACTGAGAGCGAGGGAAAAATGAACACGGGGCCCCAGGCGCTGACCACGGCATCGATGTCCTACTGCCCGACTACGACGAGGTATGTACAAATCCAAATTGGTCTTTAAAAATCAACTGTTCAAGTATAGCGACGAGGAGTTTCTAAGTTAACTGAAATTTAAGTATGCACTACCTAATCGTCAAGTAAGGCGGGTCTGCCATAGACACCGACTGCAGTGGGGGCAGCCTTCTAAGCATCGACTATATTGTCTTATTAAGCACACTATAAGAAAGGCTAAAGCCCGCCGTCAACAAATTGATTTAGCCTTATCAGTATGGCTTTAAACCTGGAAAGTCCACTGTACACCAAATATTCACCATAAAATCTTTGAAAATAACCACGAAAACAAGATCGTCATACAACATTATTTGTAGATGTCCAAGCCACTTTCGACAGTAAAAAAAAGACCTTGTCTTTATACAGCGATGCCTGAATTTGGTATCCCCGAGAAACTAATACGGCTTCATAGATGACGTTGAGAAATAGCTCCGTCAGATTTGGGAAGGACGTCTCCGAGCCGTTCGATATAAAATGAGGTTTCAGACAAGCCAAGTTTCTTTAACCTAGTGTAGAAGAATATTATAAGAACCGCGGGACCGAACCGTTCGGGTACAGTTTTTCAAATAAATTGATGACGCTTCTCAATGACAACGAGATCATCGGTAAAACAATGGCATTGTTCGGAGAAGATAGTTTCCCCACTTGAGGCCTAAAGGTGTTAAACGCAGTCAGGATGCTGGTAACTGCGCATCCCCCTGCGATGGAAAGACAAAGTGAAGAAAGACTTTGCTTCACTTGGCATTTCCAATTGACGTCAGGTGGCACACAAGAGAAACGACTGGCGCGTTTTGTTGGACTCGGGCAAAATCGCTTAGGTGGTTACAGCGCCAATGGAGAAAAATAAAATGTGCATTCCGTCCTTATTCGATCATTAAATTCTTTTTCAATCCCATTATTACCCTGTAAAATATAAGTTCTTATTTTTAATTATAATATCCCAGCCTTCGATCCTGAACTAACACAAAACACACTGTTCGGGAAGACGGTTTCTTGGCACACAAATTCCGGGCTTAGAAAAACTGTTTGGTTTTTTAATAATAATTCTGAGAATCAAAAGGCGAGGGCATCAACAGCCAGGCTTTCCGCGTTTTAGTAAATGGTTCAAGTACTTTCATCCGCAGTTGGGGACCACAAAATAGCGGTAGTTAATGTTTCCGCTCGTTTACCTAAAATTTATGTATGTCTGCGGTGCTTCGGTCCGCATTGTAAAACTCTGTGGGAAAATGCATGAAACGCCTAAAAAAAAAATAGATATAAGCATTGCGTTGGGATAGAAGGAGAACCTCTAACGCCTTCCTGCGAGTTAGTTGGAATGTAAGTACGTAATTTGCTCGGCATTGCTTATAGGACAACACCTAGCATCTCTACTAGTCATTTGATTTGCAAACATTGTGACTAAAGCTCTTTATTAAGTATTAAAGTGCATTGAAATGTTAATATCGGGGTAAATATACTCTAAATAAACCAAATATACATATATATATCAAATATATATTACTACTACGTACGTACATACGAGTAAATCCATTTCTGCATGTATGACTAGAAAGAGCAATTAGAGAATTTCAAAGAGTATTTAGTGTGGTTTTCCGGACAAGTTTTCTGACTTGCTTGTGGTATGAAATTTTCCAAATAATAAATAACAAAACATTCTCTGAGTTGTATATATGTATGTGCATCCACAAATTTACACAAAATAAAAGCCGTATATGTTTACCCTGCAGGAAAAAATTAACAATTTAAAAAAAAAATCACCCACTTGTGGTTAGATCTTTGCGGGATTTCTATAAAATATATAACTTGTAGTCAACTACAAAAACCTAACTTGAAACTAATTTAAAAGTAATGCAGGAGTAACGCAGACGTAATCGGGAGATTGTTTTCTTTAAATAAGTTTCTATTTAAATATCCTCATACAAATTTTACCTTGAATATACTAACTTAAACTAAAAATTAAAAAAAAATTAATGTTTTTTTTCTATTGATATTTTATGTTCAAAAGTAGTTAGTTGCAAGTCAGTTGACATCTAATCCAGAGGTAACATCCCCTTGACTATTTCGCGACCATCGCCATAGAAATATAGGTAGCTTCCCACAAAGAAAACATACAGCTAATAGTGACTTTTAGTGCCTTCCTTATCAACTTCAAGTGAACTTATAGTTAGATACATTTCCCGCAGGGTACCTGTACAGCACCCACGGGTGTATGCAGCATCGCAAATTCATTCCTTTGATGTTGGCTGAAATTACTCCAAGTGTGAAGATGCTTACGCTTATAGTACATACATATGTATGAAGAAGTATTAAATTTCGTTTGCAAATGCAAGTGCTGCCAGAAGATTACAATAAATATAAAAAACATTAATTGTCGTACAAATGCACAACGAATTCAAAAAAGTTAACGCAAAATAATGTTACTTAAAAAAGGTTCAAGAAGAGAACAAAGAATAGACTCTATTCAATAGAGGCAAGTATAAGTTGATGCCAACTTCGTGTCATGTTTTAGATAGCTTTTTGAAGTAAGATTTTTAATGAAGCGTCCGTGCGTCGCTCTGAAGTACATAGTCCAATGGCACTCAACATGAAGAAAAATTTATAACAGATTACAAACCTCCTAAAACCAAAAAACAAACGATTTATCAGTGCGAAATAACTCAGATGTTAAGTTTTCACCAAATAAAAAATGTGTCAATTTTACCATCTCAAATCTGGCAATGTCAATGACGTAGTTATATGTATACGTAGATATGTGTATAAGTATACATACATATATATATAATTGGATCCAATGGATACCAGTATTTGACGCCAACGGATTGAATATCTAATATGAAACATTTCTGCGGTTTCTGTTGTCAGCCGACATGACGCGGTGGAATGAGTTGAGGTTTAACTAAAAATTTAGTTCACAAAGTCCTATGAAAGTGAAATGCATACAGAATGTCTTACATTGTGCATATATATTTACATATGTGTATGTATGTAAATAAACATATTTCAGCAATTTTAGGAACATAAATTCATCAAACATTCATATGTGTGTGTATGAGTGCCAAAACGCATTGCAGTAGGTGATTGCAAATAAGTGCAAGTTAATGTTCATATCGGTGGGGTGCAACAACACCATACGCAATAAGGCCATAATGGCTTTATTTCGCTTGGCGATTGGAAATACAACCATAATTTCGATACGGCATTATTTCTGAGCTTTGTTTATGGGGTTGCCATATTTAAAAAAAATTTAATTCAACTTAATTCATCAGTTCATTAAAATAGGTACCGCAATGTCACCCGAAGAATATTTAAGATTTTAGTGTGAAACTAGCTTGAAAAGGGTTGCCCATTGTTTGGGAAGTCGAATGTTATCAATATATACACAAGTTATTTGAAATATGAAAACACAAGGGCCACGCAAAAAAAATTGTTAAAAAATCGTAAGTTTGAACAATTAGAATTCTTGAAGAGGATTGCCACTTGTTTAAAAAGTGATTTGCAAATTATTTAATAAACTGGATAAATTACTAACAGATAAGGTCAATCGAAATGGGGTTGAAAAGGCTTTATTTCTTGAATATATTGTTTAGAAATTCAAATTCCTAAGATGAGTAAGGCAGTTAGATAATTGAAGTATGTATTACAATTTGGGTGTCAGCCGAAAGAAATTGAAGAAGGTTTGGCTGCCACCTGTTTGAAATTTCGAATTCAGTTCGCTTACACACAAAGTATGTGAAAATATGAAATAATAAAATATGGGTGTCAAACCAAAGAGTGTTAGCAATATTTTTGAGGTATTTGGAGAGGGCTGCCACCTGTTTAAATTTTAAAAAGTTAAATTCAATTGAGATTCGAAGTGAACAATTTCAATAACAAAATGTATTGTCTGCTTCATTGCCGGGGAAATGTAGGATACAGTGATCGTACGATTTTTCTTATAATATATAATATAGTATTTATAGTTTCTTGTTTTCGTAAAGCCTAAGAACATCCTTTGGTCTAGTGAACTGTTTTAAGGGGAAAATCATCACAGACTTTTCTTATTGATTGGAAGCACACCATTCGTTTCGTTTATGTCAGTTACTACAATTGGAAATGCCAGATGAAACCAAGTCCTTCTCGACCTGACAAAGTCAGCGGAGCCGCTGTACTTTAATTCGCCGCACTATGTCTCCTACATCTCATCGTTCAATCGGCTGTGCACAAAGGGTCGTAAGCCTTCCGTAAAGTAATTCTCTCGAAAACTCCAATATCCACCTTCTCAGAAATTTTCATTGGCCATGCTTCTGCGCCATACACCAGCACGGGCATGATGAGTGACTTATAGAGTGTGATCTTTATACGACGATAGAGGACTTTACTTCTCAATTGCCTACTCAGTCCAAAGTAGCAGTTGTTGGCAAGAGTCATTCTCCGTTGGATTTCAAGATTGACATTTGTGTTGGTGTTAATGCCGGTTCCTAAATAAATGAAGCCGTATTTTTTTTAAATTGTAACTGCCAACAGTGGGTGCCAAGACGCGTATGCTCTGGCTGAGATAGGTACTTCATTTTGTCTTCGTTCACCACCAGACACATTCGCTTTGTCATCACATAATATTAAAGAAATCACACAAAAGGGAGTCACCTTGTCTGAAATCCCAACTCAATTCTGAGGAAGCTGGATATATACTATATGGTGGTCAATGTTGGACCTGCCAGGTCTAAAGCCACACTGATAATGCCCAATCGGTTGGTTGACGGTGGGCTTGATGTTGTCGCACAATACGCTCCAAAAGACCTTGTAACCTAGCTTATAAGGCTCATCCCGCAGTAGTTGGTGCGTATGGATGGTGTGTGGGTTGGGTAGAGCACACTTAAATTTTGTCATATCCACGATTTTGCAAGCAGAAAAGCATTTTTAAAATACTTACTATTCGGCTTTGAAATGACATTTGGGTCTAAGTGCCAAAACAAAGCCAAGCAATTCCGTTGCTGTGTCACAGCCTAGCAACTTTCCTCGAAACAAGTTCGAATGACACATATTCCGCCACAACCGCCGCTAGTCGTACAAACTCTTTCACATAACTCGATTACCACAGTTCTACATCGGATAGAATTTGAAGCTGTTGCAACCACTTTTCAAGCAATTATTTGCAATTTGACTGGTTGCAGCCACAGCATCACTCTCCACTTTACTCCTTACAGCTACCGAAATACAACACGGTGAAAATGGGCAGCGCGAATTGAATGCACTGAAGCTGCACAACATTTTGCTTGCATGCACCACTCAAGCCATCATAATATGTAGCATCTAGCAAGCAATGAATTGCCAAAGTAAAGTTGGCAGCTAATAATCTGCAAGACGCTGTTAAATGGGCAATGCAAACGGTCGCGATGCGGTGGTGCACTCGTAGCGTTGACGTATTGGGTGGCTGGCTGAAAGTGATGTTGATCGTGGCAATGCAGGCATAATACGAGTAGGGTAGGGAGGCGCTGTGGTGGTTGGCGTCGGCGCTAATGTGATGAATGCGCGTGATGGCAAATGTGATTTACTTAATATACTATGTGTACGTACGTACGTACATACATACGTATTGTTGCATGCTACATTTATAGTTAATACTTGCAAATTGTAGACGTGTTAACTGATATGCTTGCAACAAATGCAACTGCAACTTCAACAGCAACGCCACTAGCAAGAATGCCAAGGCGGTGTAAATGAATATTAAAAGTGCAGAAATAATATATGAAAAATGCGAAGATTGTAATAAAATAAAAATGGTAACAAAATTATTGTCTAATTAATATACAAATGCACGTATATGCATGCACGTTATACATATGTATATGCATGAGTATGTGGCCTTGATAGCCGACAAAGACAATAAAACTGAGTTGCATGCACAGCCGAGTGTTTAGTCTACTTCGCATTGTGCCACAAAAGACGTGCGCGCTCGCGTTCTATCGCCACAAATTCATCAAACCGATAAATATTGCAAAAAAAAATATATATATCTACGAATAATTGCCTCAAAAAAGAGTTGTGTACAAACCGTAAAACGAGAGTGTTTGAGAGCCAACGTGGCAAACGTGCAGCCGCGCAGTCCAATGTCAAGGACATTCGCGTTGCATTAGCGGCAACGAAATACATAGTAGATATACATATGTATTTACAACCCTCTTGCAAACGAAAAGAAACACATTTACCCGCGCGTGCAATCGGTAATCCTTAAGTCAAAAAGTGATAGTCGCAAAGTACAACGTTGGCGCAATGGCGCACAGGAATAATGGCGCGATAGCGTCCCTTATATTCTACTTGTGGCTTCTATTTTCGTTACAAATATCCGCCGTACGTCCAGCTATACATTCACGTGCGTCATCGGTAACGAGCAGCAATAGCAATGCCATAGATGAGAGCAATGTGGAGATTGAAGATACCGATTCTGTCGCCACTAACGAGGCCAAGATTAAAAAACATCAACAGCAACATCGCCACCAGAAACCCGCTGAGTTTGTCCGAAGAGACTTTTCGGAAAAAATGTCATGGAAATGTGCTAATAATGCCAGCTGCCTTCATACGCTAGCAAACGATATGCTGCAGGCGTACAAGCGTGGCGAAACCATTAGCTTGGGATTCATGGATTTGGCAAAGCTGCCACCGCTGATGGAGAAGGACAGAGACAAGTTGAATGCGGCCGAGACCGGCCGCGGCATTTCCAGTTTCGTTGACTTCATCAGTGGAAATGCAATCCGTATTCCGGTGGGGCCGATGGTGTTCAGCGTACAACGGGCAGAGGATGATGGAAATTACATCGAAATTGCGTTGCTGAAGAAGGCGAGCGGCAATCAAGGTAGCGTCACATAGCACGTGGGCTGGGGTTACTAAATATTGTCATATATTTAAGTGTGATAAGTTCAAGAAAAGATAAGACAATGTCAAAAATCATTCGAAGAATTTTTTTTTTTAAATTGGCAACAATTTTATTAAAAGCTTAAAATGAGGGGAAAATAATTTTAAGGATTGCATTCAATCTTAATACCACAAAATACGGAAATCGAATTGAATTCAAATACAGCAGATACAAATACCGAACAGTTGAAGAAGCGCCCCCTGGAAGGGAGTGTTCGCGTGTTTCTTCCATGAAAAAATCTTTTAAAACCCAAAACAGTTGGCCTATATTTTTGTGTGGCACCACTGGAAGACCTGAGTTCTGCGAAAAGAATTAAGTGTCCTTTTAGTTGCCTACATAAAGGAGTTATATCGCAGAAACTTGTCTTATATCCGAACAATCAGTTTTATGGGAGCTATATGTTATAGTGGTCCGATTTTTCCGGTCCCGACAACAATTTAATACACAATGAAAATACACCCACCTCCCAAATCTCAGTCAGCTATCTGACTGAAGGACTAGGTTGCGTTCAACTAGACAGACAGACGGGCATGGCTAAAGCGACTTAGCTGGACTTTGCGGTCATTTAAGTATAAATTTTCATAGATATATCTATTCTTCTCCTGGTACTTACAAACATCGGACCAAAGTTATAATACCATTTAATGTTCATCAAAGGTATTATTAGGGTGGAAAATTTGTAAACTGGCAATTTTTGAAATAAGCCAGGCCAGACCCTGAGAAAGTTAAATTTCATTTGCGGTACTCAGGGGTTTGTGGAATAGCCGCTATCTAGAAGCAGCAAGCGTTAGAGTGTTTTCTTCCCCATCTACCCGATTTGAACCTTTTTTTATTTTACATAGGGCTAAGGCTTTTTTTTGTTAAAAATTCCATTTCCATAAAACCGTATTTTTTAACCCTTCCCTCTTATTCCCTAGAAGACTTACATACGTATCTATGTGCAACATAAGATTTATTTTAACTTAACTAGAAGAAGGGCCATTTTCTCGACCGTTTACTAATAAAAGTTGACGGCCGGTATGCTAAGTATTTCATTAGATCTCTCTTCTGATTGAAGAACGTCATAACCGAAAAATTCAACTTCATATTTATCTTAATCTTTATCTCGATCTTCATCTAGACCTTCATCTTCACTTACATTTTCGTCTTTATCTACATCTACAACTATCTCTTTATCTTTATATTTTTATCTTTATCTTCATCTTCGCCAAAATACTATTACAATTGGGGTATTCAGGCGTTAATAGGAAATGCACTGCATCGGTGCGAAATGCGAAATTGCTAAATTTTATCAACAGCATTTCACTCTTTACCAACCATAAGCAACGGCTGATGATAAAATTCTGCATTTTCACATTTCGCACCGTTGCAATTGCAATTTGCATTAACACCTGAATACCCCTATTATGAAAGCCAAAAAAAAAAACAATATCGCAAAATGAAGACAAGTAGGTAGTTGGTCAATGGTGCCTACTGGTATTTAATAATAGCGCTGTTAGCAATTCTTAGTATTGTTCCGATACAGCCATATATTGGATTCCTGTACTCTGTAAAAATATCGAAGAAAAGTATCGATGCTACAAATATATCGGAGGGAAGTACTCGGTACTTAATCGTGTCGAACTCATTGTATTTCGTGGAAATGATTACATAAATTCATGCAGTTATACGTATTTGTATATATTTATTGAAAAAGTTTGATAAGGTTATTAAGAACGTTGCATTTTCTGTCCCCGCAGCAATGCTATGTCATGGTGAGAAAAAAGAAGCAATTCCAACAGTGTTGCCGTTGAGAATTTTCATAAAGTCGCAAAAAAGGCGTCATTGACGAAAAAACGATTTTATTTTTGTTGTATTTTCTTTAAGTGATACATTTTTAAGTACTTACAGGAGGAAAAATTTTTTAATAGCAATGTTCTATTAACATTTTCAAAAAAAAAATCTCTCAAAAGGGCCAAAAGTCGCACATAATTTTGGAAAAGGGTCAAAAAATTTAAATTTTCAATAAGTCGGGTCAAAGGGTATTAAAAAAATGAAACTAAAAAGAGTAGCCATAAGTTTTATCGAGTACTTTCGGCCAAAAATTATCGAAAAAGTAGTCGTAAATATTGCAAAACCAGAAAATTTTACTAGCACGAAAACGCAGCATTGACAGTTTCTTCATTTCTTTAGCCAACTTCACTTTTTAACGCGATATCGATGTGTGAATCTCCAACTGCTCGGCATTACCGCCTTGTTATTTTATTTGCTGCACACAAGTTAAGGTGGTATATAACGTGTTGCCAAGAGCACTATAGCATGATTCATATATTTATTGTCACAACCAAACAGCCACAACAACGACAGCCACCTAAGTACTTGCCGGAAGGATTCGAGAACAAAAAGTACTCAGTACTTGAAGAAAGTGTCGAACATTTACTCGTGGTTACTTGCATCGAAACAACAAAACAAAAAAACAACAATTTTATTATTTATCATAACGCATACTAAAACATTTCCATAATTAAAATAGTATAAAGCATATTCTATTTCCATATTTTTATTTAATCTTCTTCGCGGATAGCATTTGCATTTGAGTGGGTAGTATTGTATTTTGAGCAAAGCGTAACGCTAATTCTCACTGCACGCTGGTCCGAATTGAAAATGTTTTAGCATAAAATAAATAATTAGTACATGGCAAATATGTACGCAGTGGCGGATTTGAATATTTGTCACCCCTAGGGAATTCAGAATTTGCCGTCCTTTTTCCGAAAGGAAAAATATTTTGAGGTAAAAGTACCAGTTTTGGAATGATTAGCAGTAAATATAATATTAAAATTTATGCTATTTACTATACTTTTAATAAAAATTTTAAAAATGATAAAGTGGTATTTGCCTTGAGTAAAGGTTTTCAACTTTTAAAGAAAGTCCTCATCAACAAAGTTTTTTCACTTGATAAGTTATAATCTCAAAAATACTAAATTAGTATTTTTAGATATTATCATTTAAATAATATCAAAACTATCTAAGAGTGTTGTCCTACTTTCTGATTGCCTAATTAAATCTCAAATTTAAGTCTTAAAATGTATAAACACAAATTCTACTTTCAGTGTAGCTAACTTGAAAAAAATATTTTTTTTTTTTCAACTCAAATTTTGCCGCCCCTAAATTTTGCCGCCCTAGGAGCAGCCTATGTTGCCTTTCATGAGGCGTGGAAAATCACCAATTTCATTCAAATGGTACCTTAACTTGCAGTGTCCTGTCAGGTAGCCTGTAAGAGTCCTAAGGCCCTAAGGAGTGTGCATTCTAGAAAAGCTGTGGCTAGCATATGCAAAATAAATAAAAGCAATAAAGTGTATAAAAGAGTCAATAAATTAGCTGAGCACGTGTGTAAGGTAGCATTTATGTTAGAGCTGCCCATAAAATAGTTGTCAAGGCGCGTTTCCAACTTAAATAGCAAATATGGAGAGAAGTGAAAATTTATGACTCAATCTGCTGCTGAATGCTAGTGAATAATGACTCTCAAACATGCTAAGCACATGCTGAAATGAGCACACTTGCAAGTACTTACAAATGAATTAATCTTAAGAGTTTTTTTTTGTATTAAAGGGTCATTCGTTTTTGCGTTGGATGAATTAATGGAAAGTTACCCGGTATTATTATCGTGAGCATGTCTCAAGCATTGTAAATTGTAAATGTACTTCCATATTTTTTTGTCGAAAATTTAACTTTCGCCTTTCTAAAAGATCTGGTATCTTTTAGTTATTCCATTTTGCTTTGCCGTTCGATTTTGAGTCAATATGACGCAGGGGAAGATTTTTTAAATTGTTGGGAATTGCGTGTTTTATCGGGACCATTCAGATCATTTTGAAATTAGTACCGTGGATCTCGTGCCCAATGATGCACAGATGAAACCACTCAATTATGCTAAAATTTCCTCACTAGGCTTTAGAGTTTGCCATCATATATAAAATTATTTTTAGCCATGCAAAAATCTGAGTTTTTATAACTTTGAATTAGCAACAAATTTTCACAAATTTAATTCAAGTAAACCGTGACTTAGCTATCGAAACACCTTTCACACATACACATATGTATGTGTGTTTGGATAGGTGTATGGATGTGAGGACTGCTGGGAGCAATGCTTAAGTTTTTTTTGCATCTTCTATTTTTTGGTTATGATTATTGCCCACAACGCACAATGGGATTAAAGTGGCCAAAAATAGAAAAAAAGAGCCAACTTATAAGCCAATTAGGCAGTATTCCGCACTTATAAGTAAGGACGTACATACACATCGCTCATTTACGTCAATAGTGTCAAAATCCAAAAAATTCAAAAATTTAGTTAAGTATTTTTCCATGTTCTGAAAAATTTCATAGCTATATCGATTACCAGTATCTCGGTAAAACAAAATATATACATATTCATTTTTACTATTAGTAGGAGATCCGACAAGTGCACGACCTTCACCCATCTGTTTAATGAATGAAATCTACTTTGTGTGAAATTAAACGCGTTAGGAAATATTTTACGAGTGGTTTGGCTAAAAAATCCTAGCCAGCACATTTTTAATTAAAGATTCAATTTTTATTTTATTTTTTTGCACTCATTTTTTAATGAACAAATTACATATGTATATACGAATCGAAAGCATAAAGCCTATAACTAGAATGTGTTAAACAGATGAGTGAAAATTACTAGTATTACTTACCTGTTCAAACCTGCCAACCCGATAGGTAGGCCAGGAAAAAAATAGACAACCCAACGTTTTTGGTCAAAACTCTGACTCCAATTAATTACACTGGATCAATTCCTACGTAGAATCGCTCGTATTTTTTGAAATATCTTGAGCAAAACAACGAACACAATAATCACGCCTACCTGTAACCATAAAACGGTAGTTTTCAGATATACGAAACTGAGATAATTTAGTAACTACTAAAGATTATTCACTCAAAACTGATATTTACAATGTTCTCTTGGGGGAAATAAGAATATTAAAAATTTTTTCGAAAATGGGCGTATCCGCGCCCACCTAGGATTAAATGTGTATATCTCAGTAACCGCTTCGATAAACCAGTAGTAAACGGTAGTTTTAGGAAGGCTTCGCCCGAACTTAGACTTCCTTACTTGTTCTACACTAAAATTGATAAAAATGCACTTTCAGTCTACAGCGTCCCAAAGAAGATTAAATAGTTTGGCTTCGCTGTCCACCGAAAATCAAATTGCAGAAAACCCAGAATCATATCAAAGAGTTTTCTTGGAAAAAACCAACGATAATTCGACTTAGTGGTTTTTCCTTGTAGATCCGGAATATTATTATTGATAACTGTAATGTATGTTTTGTTTCAATAAAATATGGCACAGAATTCAAAATAACATATTTTTTATTATCAATTACAAATGGCGCCAATGCATGATTCGCCGGTTAAGACCGGCCGCGGTGTGGATAGCTTATTTCATTTACAGATATATTCTTGACATTACCCAAACATTTTGTAACCAAAAAAACTGGAACAGGAACTTAAGTTGCCGTTAAACTATATTTGTTATCAGAATCCTATAAATATTGTATTTAGACTCTCTTTATTAATAATAAATATATTATTCTATTAAATGGATACTACTTGCAGAAATTAGCAGGGTAGTGTGTTAAGGTTGTCAGAATAAAGTACTAATGTGTAACATTTTTATAGTTGATATATGTAAATAACAGTTAACAAATTACAAAAATTTTTCGAATTTCTTCCTTTATGGCACACACAAGAGCCGAATTTTATCAAATTCCTCCCACATGTGTGGTGCGCATGGCACTGCACCAAAGTTTGTGTCTTCAGCCTATTTCCTGACAGCCTAAGAATATATGGGGACGTCCCACTGTGCAACAAGATAACGGATTGTGAGTAGGAGGTGTAGGAGCATTATTAGCAGACAGTGTTAAGGCGATAGTTAGTTATGTCAAAGTTTATTTTTATCATGCACTCGTATAATGTAAGTACACACAAACGTTGGTTAAAGATAAATACAAATATAATGTGCGCATGCATATATCGAGCCCTAACCGCCAAAATAACGTAAGCGACATTTTTTTCAAAATTTTCTTTTTGATACAGAAACGTATCTAGATGCTCTAGGAATATTTCTGCATCAAAAAGAAAATTTTGAAAAAAATGTCGTTTACATTATTTTGGCGGTTAGGTCTCGATGTGTAGATATATGATATATATGTAGATAAAAGTCGTAACAACTTCGCAGCACAATCTTTTTGTTTGCTTAATGATGCCTAAATTAGTCTCATAATAGTATATAATAATAATGGGCCATATTCACAGTCAAAATAAAATTTCAATGAAGTATCAATGAAGCTGCAATAGTTCCTAGATGGGGTTGTTCTTCGGTTTTGAAAATCAACTCACAAGAATTCTTTAAATAAGCGAAAGCAATCGATATTTTGTACCACTGATATTTCTAAAGCAGCATCAACGCTTTACTAAAATGTGTACGAAAACATTTTCCTGGAGGGCTCAGATTAAAGATAAATTTTGTTCTGAAAAAAATGTGTTTGATAAATTTTAAAACTTAGTTGAGAAAACAGCACATATAGCACCTAAAAGAAAGCCTAACTACGTCACACGGTGGGGCAAAAAAGGTTGCTGTCGACAAATGAATTTTGAGAGCCCAAATATGAACCGATTTAAAGTTTATTTTCTTTGAATAAGAGATAAGTAAACTTCGCGTCGATCTGCCCATGACGATTTTTTTATACCCGAGCGCACTTGTGCACAAGGGTATTATAACTTTGTTCACATAACGGTTGTTTGTAACAGGCAAAACGAATCGAGATAGATATAGACAAATGTAT
>NW_016158113.1:91733-142415 GCF_001687245.7 Rhagoletis zephyria | reverse complement strand
GTTAATGTTAATGTTAATGTTAATGTTAATGTTAATGTAAATGTTAATGTTAATATCCATACTACAAATCTCTTATTTTTTTCCTTTTCTCTTTCTACCCTCTTTTGCAGAATGATGTATCAATTCCCCGAGCATACGCCCTACATGATGCCATACAGCATGGATTATGGCATCCATCCCGAAATGGCATCTGGAGGCGAAATGTATCCGGCTGCGCTGCAACTGGCCGCGGCGCCTATGCAACACCACGGCGAAAGTCTCGCCGCGGAGAGTAATTTGCATCATAACATCGCCGATATACAAAATAACACACAGGTATTAGCCGCGCTCAATGCCGTACATTTGGGACCGAAAGTGAAACGGGAGGACTCTTGGTTGGGAAAGGGTGAGTTTAGTTATTCAGCACGATAATCGTTAAGGGACTATCCTTGACTACTTGTGTATATTTTTGAATTGTTTTGCCTTTTCGAATTTCAAAATATTCGCAAAATTGCGATACCAGTTGGCGGCAGAAAGCCATTACGCTACGTTAATAGTCCATTTAAGCGAAAATTTCACAGGAATCCATATTTTGAATATTTTATGCTGGACAAAAGTTGGCGTCGTCGTAGTGAAGAGGAGGTGGCCATTAAGGTCGCTTTGGCTGCAGCAGCGGCGGCAACTGAGGAGGAGGAGCAAGAGGAAGCAGAATTGGGTGATGATGATATATTCAATCACGAGGAGAGTATAAAGGATACATTCGAGTTTTTGGGCATGCAATTGCGGCGGAAAAAACGACAGCGGCATCTATAGTTCTAACTAACTAAGCACATGAACTTATTATAAAAAAAAAACGCTTGCATGCAAAGCAGTGTGGTTAAGACGATTGGTAAAGACGATGAATGCTCGTTATTGTATAATTGCTCTTTAAATATAAACATCGCTAGTTAAACACATACATATGTAGATACAGCTAATTCATATTATGTTTCATCTTGATAATTTGAAAAGTGTATATATAACTACTGGGATAAGGGCCAGTTTCTCAATGTCTGGTTAACACTAACTGCAGGTTAAACATCGTTGCCGACGTGATCGATTCCGTAGCATATAACAAGGAGTCGATAACGATGTTTGATCTGCAGTTAGTGTTAACCAGACATAGAGAGACTGGCCCTAAATTAGGTTGGGCTGGGTTAGCCCCTGCATGACTCCGAAGAGACCATTAAGGTCCATAGCGTTGCCAAAAAAATCACGAGAAAATTGCACGGATAGAAACCAGGAGGAATATTGAAACATACCGCAGTGGTCTTTGCTAAACGCAACGATTTATTATACCTTATTTTGGTGTCTTCCTTTACTTTCGGGAGAAAGGCTGCTTTCGGAAAACTAATCCATATTGTGTTAAGTTCAGGACACCCACAGGTATGCGATCCAATGTCTCCTTATGCTTTCTGCATCTTCTGTTTTTAAATCATTGTCCAGGGCAAATTTAAATTTACCAGGTTCCTGTTAGTACACAAACCAGTGGCCCAGCGACGCGTCGTCCTTCTTATAAGATAAGAGAAGCTCTATGAGCTTTCTAACGTATATTCTACATATAATCCTGGACATCTTCCAGCTATGTATGTGTTTTTGTCCGCAACTTCTGTGCCTGTCGCACCTTGTGGGGTAATTGGAAAATCTTCTGTCCGAAAGAGCGCCTTTTTTGGCGAGTCTGTCGGCTTGGTTTTTATATAAAAATTTTTTAATGGCAAAAAAATACCAATTTTTCAGTGGCAAACTGAAAAAACTTGTGAAATGATAATTATTATTTTATTAATAAAAATAATTAAAATTTGGTTTTACCACTGCTGTCACAATGCATCAGCACAAAAGCCAATGCATTACTATTGCAGTCTGCTGCCTAAGGTCACCTCAAGGTATTTTGAGCAGTCTTTGAGGGTATTCTAATGAAATGCGTGCGACGGATATTTTCTTGTCGAAGCTTGACCAGATTTGTCGAGTCGTCCCACACGTGAGTTCTTCCGACCAACTTTCATTTACCTCCTCGACGAAGTGTGTTTTAAGCCATGTTTTAGAGCTAGATAGCTGTATGCTTGCATCGTGAGAAGAGTTGACGTCAGCAGGGTGGTTCCCTTCCTGGCAACCTCATCTGATCTTCACTTACCTTGTGTGCATCTTTCAACTGGTACGCACACAATGTGCGTTGAGGACTTTGCCACATTCAATCGCAATGTTCTATATGGTTTCACTGCAATCCACTGGCTATCGGAGTACTTATATGGTTACTAAAGCCAGATCGGGAGAATATTCGAAAAGCCAAAGTGGAGTATCTTTTTTGGGAACAAGTGGAGAACTTGTTCTCAAGCTCAAGAGGCCGCGTTGTGTAATCTGCCTATTGGAATTCTGACTATCGGAACGCTTAATTTCAGACACCAAATTTCTCTAAAGGAAAAGTGGTGTTGTCTACAAGTACACTACATGAAAATTTTCAGAATCAATATATAATGAGCTAAATCTGACAGTATATGGGGGCATGTTATTAGATGTTGCACGCTGTTGCCGCGCCTGCTACTCTTTTAGAGGTTTTTTTGCGATCACAATTAGCAATAAGTAATATTGGAATCCGGCTGTTGGTTGTAATGTTGGTGTGACTGATTGTGGTGTTTTCCATAAATTCTTAAATAAATCATTTTATTTAACGGGCCTTAATAAAATGAAAAATCTTTAGAAGTAGTTGTTTGAATAAAACCGTGGCTTTTCTTAACAAGCTGGGTAAATTTGTTATTAGTAAAAACAATCTCCACAAAACAAGTCCATTTTGTCGTCAATGGATTTTATAGTTTAAAAATTGCTTTTAACATTTAGTTCTATAATAGTTAGCAGCTGCTCTTTCGCTAGTTCTTTAAACGCATGCAAAAAAAGAGGTTAGAGGCTTCCTCGTAAGCAAAATATAAGTCTCATGTCGCGTTTGCACGACAGTTGGGACTACGTAAATGGAACGACACAGATCTATATCTGTAGAACTTATATATTACTTGGCTCGCGTCGCTCCAACTGACGCAATGGCCAAGGCAGCAAATCGTAGGTGTGCCATTCGAAATCCGAGTTCGAGTCTTGGGAAGCGGAATTTTGCCTCCTTTTTCTCTCTTTAGGATCTTATATTTTTTTTGACTTTTTTAACTTTAATTTTCTTTTAATTTTTAGATTTTGTTTAAAAAATATTTTTTTATTACATATTAAATTTTTAAGAATGTACTTTATGTTTTGATTTTTTTTTACTTTTTCTAATATAATTTTTAAATTTTATTGTTTTAAGAAAAACAATTATTTTAATTTCATTTGATTTTTAAAAATATATTTTATGTTTGTCTTATGTTTTGAATTTTGTTTCCCTTTTCTAATATAATTTTTAGATTTTATTGTTTTAAGAAAAACAATTATTTTAATTTCATTTGATTTTTAAAAATATATTTTATGTTTGTCTTATGTTTTGAATTTTGTTTCCCTTTTCTAATATAATTTTTAGATTTTATTGTTTTAAGAAAAACAATTATTTTAATTTCATTTGATTTTTAAAAATACATATTTTTTGTCTTAATTTCATTACTTTTTATTTTTATCTTCTTTTATTTATTACTTTTAAATGTTTTAAAAAGAAAAATATATATATATATATGTTGTTTTAATATAGTTTAATGTTTAAAAAGCTTATTGCTAAATCCTGCACGCCATAACGCTAAGACCTACTCGTTAGCGGATCTTTCAATTCGAAAGACAGTCAAGAGCTGTCAAGGTAGTTTCCAGAATTGACAATTGTAGTGAGTTAAGAGACATTTGCCAGAATTGTCCTGTAATGCGCAAAATACAACACACAAATGTTTGCGCAAATACAAATGGGTACAAATACAATTTTTTTTTAATTCGTATTCGATTCTTATTTGAGGCCATAAGGGCGCATATCTGCAAAAAAAAATTTTGGTAATATGAAAAAGAAGGATCTATAAAGACTATTTATTTATTTATTTATGATGTCTATTTACAACACCAATTATGCAGGAAAATGATAATTAAAATTAATATTATAATTAAGATTTATGTTTTCCATTTGCATTTCCGTTGCAGCAGCAGCTGGAGTGGGAGTGAGGCGACCACTAGTCTATAACTACATACAGCCACATCATCCATACTATCGCGCCTGATGACCAACATATAAACACCACTGCTAGCCAAATCTCGCCCCATTTAGGAAATTTTACAACCATTTTTTTTTCTCTTTAATGGTTTGCCTAGAATGGTATTACAAGTTGTATTTGTAATTTATTCTAAACTCTAGGTGATAGACTTAACGTTTTATTTATTTATTTCGATTTAATTGCAATCATATTAAAATGAATTAAAAAAATACCAAAAAAAAAAAAAGAGTTCTAAATATTTAACGATAAACGGTTTAAGCTAAATACTAATTAAGAGAACTTGAACACACACATTTGTTATGTATTTGTAAGTTTGTATAGGTGTAGTTTTAATTAAA
The DNA here is from genome assembly GCF_001687245.7 of Rhagoletis zephyria. Classification (NCBI taxonomy): domain Eukaryota; kingdom Metazoa; phylum Arthropoda; class Insecta; order Diptera; family Tephritidae; genus Rhagoletis; species Rhagoletis zephyria. Next base: position 137,899 of record NW_016158113.1, on the reverse strand, counting down.
AACTCTGCTACTTAGCAACAAGTGCTACAAAATCAAAAAAAAATAATAATTTTATAAATAGAGCATCGTAATAATATAGATAATGACAACAATAAAATAAATACAATATATAAAAAAAGTCAAATAATAATAAAAAATAAAAACTAAACGACAAAAATTTAATAATAAAAATAACTTTAACTTTTATGTAAGAATAAAAAGACAAGAAGAAATGTTGAAAGCTTCAAGAGCTTTGCTTGTTTTTTGTTTATTCGTTGTAAATTATTTTAAAATAAATAATGAAATAAATAGTAAATTACATTAAACAACGTTTCGATAAATAATTACTTTTGTTATTTTGCTTATACTAACTGAGATTTACGGTACGTATATTTATGTATATTTTTCTGTTTTTATATATTTTTTATTTTTTATTTTTATTGGCAACTAATGGAAAAATCCATATGTGATCAGGTTAGTTATACGAAAGAAGCAAACATTTTTGAGAAAAAAATCGCATTAGTGCGATTCATGAAACATTGCAAAGTGGTATTTTTGGAGAAATGGCAGCTTTGCGCACAAATTGTATGAACGACCTATCTCAAGTTCGGATTGAAAAGGTAACATTTTTTCAAAATGCCGCGCTTAAGTGAAAACGAAAAAATTTTAAAATTATATTTTGAAACAGCCTTAACTGATATATTTTTTCTTTAAGTACTATTCGAGGACTGTATGTTCCGCGACTTTGATTGTCAGCTCAAATAATATGGCCAGACAATTTTGTCGCAAGAAACTGTTGTGTCGTGAGGTGGCAAATTTTTCAAATAAACAGAGCAACAACTCTGTGAAGTTTCATGAATCCCAGTATTGAAAAATTCTCGCCGACTACCCAAGAAGTGGAAGGTCAACACTTAAAATAAATAACTTCAACAAACACAGTTATAAATACATATCTAGTTTTCAATAAATAATTAATTCAATAGAATCAATAACAGTGCATAGTAAGTATTTCGTATATGTATGTATATGAAAAGAAACAAATAGCCATCGCTGCACCAACTCAGTCGGCGTCGTTGGCTTTGAGTTTTTACATTTTATTGCAGTTTTTCTGCAGCTGCTTCTAGTAACTTGAATAGTAAATTATTATTTTTTTTTTAATTTTATTCGTTCACTCTTTTATGACTGTAAAAAAAATGCATATTACTTCGGAAGACATTTCTCCATTTAGTTATTTCATCATTTAATAAGTATAAACATTTGTACGACAATGTTTCATCACTTTTGACTATCTGCTCGTACTTGCACTCTAGTGCAGCTGCTGCATCGGCATTTGTCCATTGTAAGCCATATCTTGCGCCTCCTGTGCAATTATCTGCGCCGGCACCTCAGCCATACCCTCAATGAAGCCATCCAATGCGCGCGCCCAACCCGAACTGTAAGTATCGTGATGTGGTATCTCGACAATGTGCTTCTTTTGCGATAGCAACTTCTTCAATGCGATTATCACTGACAGCAGCAGTGCAATCTTTGAGACAATTAATGCTTTACCCGCTAACAGAAAGAGACCCTTGAGCATTATGGCACCCACCATGCCCGCTTTAGCCATCATTATCATCAGCATTGGGCCCATATTTTTCATTTTGCCGCGTCCCTCTACGAGCGCCTCCACCGGACTCACGGATACGCCAAAATTCAAATTGCCTTTGGGTTCGGTGGTGAGTACGAAGTCTGCATTATCGGAGAATTTATAGCGTAGCGTACGTGAGCGTATGAATTTCCAAATTTTTCCGGCCACCAGCAGGCCAAGCGTCTCATCGTCGGACTCGATTGAACGCGCCAGCATTAAGTCATCGTCCGGGTCATCCGGTATGGAGTCGATATCTCTGTGAAGTAATAAGGTAAATGAAAATTAATGATTTATTATTTTGTGTTTTTTTTTTCTTTTGAGTAAACAAAACTAAATATTTTTTTGTAGGTTTCGTGACTTATTGCCGCCGCTGCACAATTTTTTACAAATCTTCATGAGCAGGCATAATAACATTTTACCACCCACGAAAATGGTAAGAAATCCAATTCAATGCTTACCTGTTTTGCGAGACTTTAAGGTTTTCATTTATCTCGATTGAAGACTTTTTAAATATTCGATTCATGTATACAATCAATTTGAGCATCATACACGAATGATTGTCCCTTTGAGTACATTTACTATTAAGCTTTCGCAAAAAGCCCTCTTCCAGTTGATTGCGATTTACCACAGGAATCTGCAAGTATGGAATAAAAAGATACATTATATACTAATGGCCTTATTCATAAAAAATAAAATAGGTTTATAGAGCTCTATAAAGTGACATTTTCATACAAATTTTCGATTTATAAAGCAGTTAAAGTCTTCTTTATTTTTTATGAATTTGGGCGTAAAAGTTTTGGCTACTTTTTGACAAGCTCTTATTTAACTTGCTCTGTTAGCATGTTTTTTAGGGGCGGTTCTTGGAACCACTTTTTGACCAACTCACTATGGTCTGGAAATCATTTTTTTTTGCATAAATAACACTGTGAGACAAATGGTAGGGGCCAGTGATCGGGAAGGGTTCAAACTACCGGGGAAAGTTATATCGGTAAAAAAGAAGTTATACGTGTCCCGGCGTTTCGCTGGGTCACGTCTAGGAATCGAGATATATCGATTTGAAGTTAGTAACTATCATATAGGGGAAATTGTCACCTTTGGTGGTCTTTTTTTTGACATAACTCGAGAACCACTAGTCCGATTTTGCTCAAACAAATTGAAAAAAATTAAAAATTACAATTCCTTTAATCTGTTTATATAACGTTTTTCAATATAATCAACAGTTTTGCCGGCAAAAATAAATGTATGAAGAAAAAAATTTTTTTTGCCTAAAATATTAAATTTTTTTATTTTTTAAATTCATAAAAAATCCAAAACGGAAAAAAGGCAAGTCGTATTACTTTCACGCAAAGTCACATAACCTTTAAGCAAAATGAGACATAGATCATGAAAATCGATGGACGCGTTTCGCTTTTATTCACAATTAAGTGAAGGTATCTCATTTTGACAAGAATATTGATTTTATGTTTCAATGAATTTGGATAATATTTATTATATATTATTTATTATTAACACGAAAAATCAAAAAAAAAATTTTAATTTTTAGGCAAAAATAATTTTTTTTTTCTTCATACATTTATTTTTACCGGCAAAACTGTTGAGTATATATAAAAACGTTATATTAACAGATTAAAGGAATTGTAATTTTTAATTTTTTTTAATTTTTTTGAGCAAAATCGGACTAGTGGTTCTCGAGTTATGTCAAAAAAAAGACCACCAAAGGTGACAATTTCCCCTATATGATAGTTACTAACTTCAAATCGATATATCTCGATTCCTAGACGTGACCCAGCGAAACGCCGGGCCACGTATAACTTGATTTTGACCGATATAACATTTCCCGTTGGTTTCATCCCATCCCGATTTTGACTGTCGCATAGTGTTATTAGAAACGAGATGTGTCACTTAAATGTTATCGCCGCCCACTCCACTCATACAAATACGAAGAGTGATATAATTCAGCTGCCAGTGAAGCTAGAAAAGATAAATTTGGTATAAGGGGTCAAGGCATAAAGGGGAATACGACATATTTAAAATTTTGGAAAAGGGGCGTGGCCCGCTCACTGACAAGGAAAATTCGTATATCTCACCAACCACTTGACCGATCTTAACAAAACTTAGCACATATAGTGTCGCTAGTATATTCAGTTAGACTTAATGAGATAAACTTATATAGTTCCAATTTAAATTTAATGTTATATGAAAATTGGGCGTAATTTGAGTCCGATTTCAACAATTTTCAATTTTTTCCTCTTATGTGGCATGCACAATAATCGTACCGCGTTTGGTACAAATTGATTCAACCGTTACCGAGATACATATATGTGAGCATAAGTGGGCAGGGCCACGCCCATTTTCCAAAATTAAATTTTAAGCGTATTTCTTGCTAAAGAATTATTGCAAACTTCAATTTCGAATAAATAAGCTTCAGTATTTACCGATTTATCGAAGATTTCGTATTTCTCCAAATTACCGTTATATGGGATGTGGGCGTGGTTTTCCTCCATTTGGTATACTTTAGCAAGACCAACAACAGCGCTAAGTTTGGGAGGAATTAGTGGAGCGGTTACCAAGGTATATACATGTAATCATAAGTGGGCGTGGCTAGGCCCATTTTCCAAGCATTTATAACATTCTCATTTTTTGCCTAAAAATCATTGTAAATATTAATTTTGAGTGAATATGCTTCAGTAGTTTTACGATCGCCCTCTAGCCAAACCCCAAATATTTTTGTGTTGGAATTCAAATGTTGCTGAAAATTACAAATGATTTTAAAGAGCACACTCTCAACTTTTATCTAACGTAAAAATCTCCACAAAACACAGGCAAATACCAAATTTTTACGATAAAAAAGTTATTATACGAAACATCACACCATATAGATATTACACAAAAAACCAAATTTTGTTTATTCAGTTCAAAAATAGGAAACTTTCTTATTGTTTTCCATTGTAAATTTTTTAACGTTTTTTGTTTATTAACTATTATCTCACAGTTCGTTTCTTACAACCTTTTACTCAGCTGTTCACAAGTTCGTTGTTGCTTCAGAGGCATCATTTTTGACAACTCATAAATAGAAAAGGGTTGCCTTATCAAGTTAATTTATTGCATATTTTGGACCACTGAAATGTCTTCATTAATATTGCTTAACCCATTTTTTAAAATCAGTTAATTTTTTTCTTTTACGCCAAAAAATATGAATTCCAGACCACAGTGCAACTTGCCGATGACCTAGAGACTTGAAGCTTCACAGTTGGCTCATAACCCGATGAAGTCCCAATCCGGAGATGAGTTAATCCGATAGGTGGCGCAGGAGTCGAGATATTAAAAAAAAAAACGTATTTATTGACCGTTTTAATTCATTTTTAAAAAGCTTGCTTTAAAAATATTTCTTTTTATACCCGAGCGCCCTTGGGCACAAGGGCACTTAGGCATGATATCGAAATGAAAGTATTTTGATATGGTACTCATTTAAAGTATTGCTGTAAAAATATTTGGTACCCATTAATATGGAAACAAAATTACACGATATTCCAAATATCGATAACAAAATCAAAAACAATGAACTCTTTAAACCTTGCTTATGTAGAGTTAAGTGTGTTAATTCACTTCACTGAAGACATGTTATGGCTTTACATATAAATTCCGAAGTATAGACAAATGGGCGTTTCCAGTGGAGGGTCCCACAAAAGAAAAAAAATGCAAGTAATTTTTAAGAAAAAAAATAAAACCGACTTCAATTCCCATATAAACATTTAAGATTACCGTTAATTTCTTCATAATCCAGTGATCGGATATAAATCACGATTAGTATGGGACCATCCCTGAGGTTCCACCTTTCTTCTAAAAAAATAATTATAGAAATCGGTTGACGTGGTCCAAAGTCATGCGGCAACATATGAAAAAATAAAGATATTTCCACGAAATGATAGAGGTTTTGAAGTCGGTTAAAAAGTCACATATCAAAGTTAAATGTTTGCAAAAAATACTCTCACTAGGTGGCGCCAAGGTCGAGATATTTTGAGAAGCCGTATTTTTGCTCTGAGTTGTTTTAAATTTGGCATATTTATTTGAACCCAGTAACACATACGTTTGCACAAATGGAACCGCTAGGTAGCGTTGAGGTCCAAATAAAAACTATGTTTGACATAAAATACATGTATAAAAAAAATGCCCAATTCGCAGAGTTTTGTAATTTTGTAACCCAGGTCAAACCACACTTCTGTTTTTTGTGACGTCACGCCAGCGCATATGTTTGCTTGCCACCTTTTAAGAAACTATATTCAAAGGTCTAATTTATGTAGTTAACTTATACACAAGTTAAATGAAATTTCAAAATATGGATGTCAAATGAAAGAGGGTTAAGAAATCTTTAGTTGGAACACTAAGAATATTTTTGAGGTGTTTGAAAGAAGGTCGCCACCTGTTTAAAAAGTTAAATTAAAATTATTTTATAAGTTAAAAGAATTATTGATCTACGGCTATCAATCAAAGTTGGCTTGAAAAATCTTTATTTCTGATACACCTATGTATAGCGGTGTTGTCATATGTTTAAAAAACCAAATTCAACTGAGTTCATCAGTTAATTAAGATACGTATCGCAATGTCAGACGAAGGAGAGTTAAGAAGGGGGGATTGGTTTCAAATTACTTCGGAAGAAAGCTGCCACCTGTTCTGAAAGGTCTAGTTTAATTAACTAATGCAAAAATTATATGAGATATAAAAATACGGGAGTCAAACGAAAGAATGATAAGAAGTGTTAAGTTTGAATATTTGGAATGTGTAAAGAGGATTGTCGCGTGTTTAAAAACTTACTTTCAAATACCAAAAGCTGGTTATCAACCGAAATATGTTTGAAAAAGCTTTATTACAACGCTTTTTTTGAAATATGTTTAAAAAATAAAATTTAACTTGACACAAAGCAATTAGATAATTGAAATACATATACTTAAGAAGGTCTTAGTTTGAGAATATTTTGAGGACAGTTGCCACCTGTTAGAAAAGTCGAACTTAGTTTACTATTACATAGGCAACATGAAATACGGGTGTCGAACGAAAGAGTGTTAAAAAATTTTTAGTTTGAAAAAGTTAAATTTAAATTATTAAATAAGTTAAATTCGTGTCCCTAGACACACTCGAAATTCATTCTAAAATTTTTCTGTATTTTCATGAAGAAGTTAATAATGCTGTAGGAAAATATTCCACGGCAATATTTAGTTACTTCTAAATAATATGATTTAATTGAAGGCGTGTGTGTAAACTGGTTAGATGGCTATGTATGGTATTACGGGGCGTTTACGTTACATACGCAACTACGGGCAGTGTTGGGCACTAATCAATTAATTTTTTAATCATCTTGTTAATTTGTTAAAAAAATTGCAATTTAAATTTTTAATTGCGCATTACAGTTAAATTAATAGCAATTAAAATTTAATTGCGTAAGGACAATTAAAAAATAAAAAAATGTCAATTGTTATTCTCCTCAATTACAATTAACCAATTGGTAATTGTACTGATAGCAATTAGCAATTAATTAACTGTTAATTGTCTTTACAACAAAAAATTTTCCCAACATTGACTACGTCGATATGAGCACGAGCTGTTATTTTGACTTGGTTTAGTATATTTTTTTAAGTTTTCATTTAAATGCAATTTCGCAATGAAATCTTATTATTCATGTAAAACTGAAGATAATGCACTGTCTAAGGTAAGTGTGCCACCATTTTCGACCAAAATCATGTTTTATGTATGCTGACATTTGATGAAGTTTCATTCAACAGAAACGTGGAAATTGATAAAAACCTAAAAAAAAAATTTAAAAACTAAAACAAGGAATATTATGAAAATATAATTTTTTATTCATTTATTTTAGCTGATAAAGTTCTGAATGATAGAAAATAATGAGATAAACCACAAATGTTAAATGTAACATAGCCAGCGAAAAACTACAATAGTTTTTTTTCGGATACTTAAGTGTCCTTTAAGAAAGTAAAAAATTGTTATTTGAGTGTATTATTGAGTGTATATTTGAGTGTATTAATTAAGAGACTGGTTAGGTTAAAAATTTGTTATGCCAGAACTCTTCTATAGAACTGCGATAGATGTATTAACCCTTTCCATGCATTTGTACAATATATTGTACATTAAATATTTTGTAACATTGGAAGCGTGCTAATAAAAATATTATTAATATAATTGAAAACAAATTAAACTTTATGCAATTCTGGATGGTCTCGAATAGTTTACGTAAATTTCAAAACCGAAAACGTTTCAAAAATATTTTTAGAATTTAATTTAAAAATAGACCATATTTATAAAATTCCAGTGTCACGCAAGTGGTGGTAATTCACTGTACAAAAAATACATGAAAATCAAGTAAAATCACTAAGAAAAGCACATAGCATGGAAATATAAAAAGCATTTTATCATATAAAAATGCTAAAATTAAACATGACGCTAATTATTTTTCCCGATTGATTTCTTGATATACTGCAGACAGAAAAACCGGGACCGTTTCCCGTCATTTGTATTTTAAATTGTAATTGTGTCTGAAATTTTTCAAAATTTCTCTATATTATGCTCTTCTTATGGACAAAATTTAAATTTTTTAATGCGGCTATCATTTAAAATGGGGTTTTCACTGCACTCATTAAAAATGCCGCAATTTAAATTCTGGACAGTTCATATCATCGCATATATATTTATTTTTGCTATTTCTACAAACATTGTATAATTACCGTATTTTCACTGGTGCTGATGGCAGGTGTAGCGCGTACCGAAATCACCGTTAAAAGCGTTATAACGCCAAATGATAAAAGCGCTTTCATTTTAAAGCTATCTTTGCGTAGATATTACAACAACCACGAGCCGATGTCGTTCTTATTTGGTTTGAATTAAGTCGGTCAAGTTTTGTGCAATATCCGGTAGCACTGGACTCGTTCTCGCCTAGCGAAGAATTTTTCTGTATTCTTTTATATTTATTTCCTACTTCGTTCACTGAAAGTTGCTTTACGACCACGAACACACTAGCACACACTCTCAAATAAACCACAATGATGTACTTTAGCTGCTACATGTGTGACAATTTGGCAGGATAATAACCGCACGCGAAACCAGGATAAAACTAATAATCAAAAATTTAAAAATATCTTTCGTACTTATTCCAAACGGCACAAGAATCGCACACCGAAAGGAAGGTTATCCCAATTTTGTTAGCACTTTTGGTTGAATCCTTTTAGTAGCGAACTATCTTTCTTACTTCACTTCGCTTCTAAGGCGTTTTTGCTATTTTTGCCAAATCGCCGTTGACACTGTGGAAGCGGCAAGAATTCAATGACATCGTCGTGATATCAGAAGACCTAATGCGAATTTCACGCCTGTGATTAAGATTTTATATGAACTACTAACGTACTTGCGGCAAGCAAACGTTCGCAGCTTGCTTTGCGGCAGCGTGCAACATCAACCGCTAGGCTAAGCGGGATCAGGCCGGTTGGTTGTACCAACAAACATACGTACATACATACATACATACGAGTAGTTGTTGGAAAACCAGACGTGCAGCTTAGTTAGAGAATCCCAGTTAGTTAGATGGATGTACATTTGATGTCCCAAAACAAGCACAAGTCGACACAGTGCAACAACTGCATACAAGCAACAACAACAACAACAGCAGAGCGACACTTAAGCACTGACAGTAACAAAAGTTTCAAATTTTATAAACCAACAACAACGCCAGCAACAACTTGTTTGTCAAGTGCAAGGAATCGCTTGCAACAACCGCTTCTGCTTCTGCTGCTGCTGCTGCCTCAGCGCCAAAGCCGTTGCTGCCATTGTTTATTTTCATTTTCTCAGCATGTTAGTTGGTTGCAACAAAAAATGCAACAGTTAGACAGCTAACTGCTTCAATAGACTTTTAGTTTTATGTTTGCCTTTTTTGTTGTTGGTTGTTGCTATTATTTTAATAAAATTCAAAGTTTCACATGTTTGCTGTAAGTTGCCTCCGCCTTGCCGCCACTGTTGCCGTTGACCAAGTTAGGCGGTGAACGACTTCTACTCAACACTTGCCACAAGACAAACAAATGTGGCTTACACCACCACAGCACACAGCGCATCCAATATACAGGAAACCCAATTCCCAACGCTGATTTCCATAGTGAAAATTGAAAAGTTTCTGCCTGTGGTTGCGTATAATTATGTGAGCATACTTATGTATATTTGCACAGACAAGTACATACATACATACATACACATGTATGAATGGGTTAAGATGTGTATGGATCACACATTTCGGGCACATATGAAGAGAACCTTGCAAACGATTTTCACTTTATTGCCACAAGTCGACGTCGCTGAGCGCACAATTGCTCTTCTGCCTTTCTTGTTTACAATGCGCATTTTAACTACACAAAATTGCCATACTTTCCAGGCTGGGAATATTTGTTGACTTTATTATTGTATGACACCTGCTGAATGAATGATTTGATTGTGCCATAAAATTAATTAATGATAGCTTTTGAACGACTTCATAAACAACTAAAATTTTGTATTCTCACTTTTTGGCGCCATTTGTTTGCACTGCAGTGGTTTGCTTAGCCCGTTATTTAAATTGAATAATAATGCTAGCAATTAAAAAAAAAAACTAAATTATGAGAATATTTTAGAGCTTTTAAGTGCATGTTAACACAAGAAGGCTGCAAAATTTGCATAACTTGAATGGCGGACAAGGGCCATTTGGCCAAACTCTTTTAGAATTAATTTCAGTAACAAAAAACTTATAACTTTAAATAAAAATTTGTATATCTATTAATTAAAAAACATTTGTTTTCATTATCATTTATATTTTCTTATTTGCATAAGTAAAAAAAGCTCCGTTATCATAACCTGCCCATTACCACAAGTCGGCGTACCTTGAAATATGGACAGCGGTCATTGGACGCAACTTATTTCACAATTAAAAAATTCTAAAGTTTAAAAAATAAAAAGAAACTAAAATTTACAATTTTATTTTCTTAATTTGTGGTGGTTTCGTTTCTTCCAAATATAATGTTGTCCTTCGCCGGTGTGTTGTGGAGTTTTCGTTTCTACAAAAAATTGTGTCTTCTCATTGCCCTCTTCTTAGTATTTGTGCATAGAGGGCAAAGAGAAGGTAATATTTTTCGGTAGAAACGAAAACGCCATCAGATGTTACACTCTAAAGGGGTATGTTTTTGACTTCTTGTCCCTGTCGTCGGTTTAAGCAACTATATGATTTTCAGGGCAACCATCACCCCTCACAACGCTACAAAGGGTAGGAATGTGCCTTAAAAGAGTGTCACATTTTAAGAAACAATTACTAAGTTTTCTCACCCTTTGCCTTTATTTTAGAACCGAACACTTAAAGATAAAGGTGCAATCAAAAGGCGACATTTTTTGGTAGAAAAGAAATCACCATCCATGAAAAAAAAACATACTTACATTATTGTGCTTGCTTGCCAATAGATATGTGTATAAAGTTAGCGAAATAACATCGAGCAAAAAATGTCGCATATACCCATGAATTTGTTTTGTGCATTAAAACTGTTTTTGATATTGTCGTTTGATTGTGATAAGAAAGCTTCTTAATTTTTTGAATTAGCAAAACACCTTATATCTAAAAAAATACCAGAGCGACAAAATTATTTTTTCCACAACTAAATAACGGCAAAAAAACGGCAAATTCATGGGTATATGCGACATTTTTTGCTTGATGTTTTTTCGCTAACTTTATATATTACCAATATTACCAAATGTAGATAGTTCTAACAAGACGAGATGAGAATGTTACTCATACGCCATGTATGTACGTACACACGTTCCATTTAACTTTCCCATGATAAATGGTACATATATCCAACATGAATCCGAAATTATGAGTTTTTTTAAATCTGATTCCAGATTCGTAATCAGCGACGTTAAGAACCCTTGGCTGTATAGTTTTAATCGAATCTAAGCTATTTTAATATTTTTGGACTGCCATTTGAACTACAGATTCTTAATCAGCGACGTCAAGGCCAATCGAGTAACAAGTTTCAAGCGAATACAAGGAAATTTTAAAATAACACAGAATTTTTGCACATTAATAAATATATTTGCTTATTCTGCGTATTTTACCTAGCGAGTAATGACGCCATTTTGAGTTTTATATTCGCCTATTTGCAATTGAAAGGGTATTAGCTTACAGATATTTTGACTTAATATGTTTACTTTAGTTGCTCAGAATTTTCAACAGAGATCTCGGCCGGTTGATGTGAAACATTCTATTTATATACATACATACATATGTACGTATATACAAGAATTGCTCGTTTAAAGTAGTACGGTGGTGAGACTATTATATAAATACATACATATTCAATTTATTCATAATTTTTGGTAATTCACAGTTTTTTTTTCTAAACATCAAGTAAGTAAAATACATAGCATAAGTCCATTTGACTTAATGAAAAGTGGTGATTTTTCCATGAATATACCAAAATATTTAGACTGGAAAAATATAGATATCCCAAAATAACAAATAAAAATAAAACTTTTCGAAAGTTAGCATCAATATTTTTACACGTGCTAAAACGAAAACCCTTAAATATCTCGGCTTATGCCACTTTCAAAATAAACGACTCATATATTGAGAAGCTATCATATTTTCTGTTCATCTAAATACAGGGGTTCTACTTAGAAGCATAAATAGAAGCAAAATATCATCAGACAACTAGGTGGTTCACAGGTGACAGTAATCAGTTCAAAATCAGCGAAATGTGGTACTTTTAGAAAACTGCTATTGCTAGCTAAGAGTGAAATGTTGCTGCTAAGTCCATTTTTCCTAAAAATTAAATTTTGTTGCAAGAAGCATGAAAAATTTAGAAGGGATAATTTTTCAAATGATTGAACTGCCTCTTTTTTTTCTAACCGTTTCTGTTCAGTGATACGCAAATTTACCAAAGTCCAAAATAGTCACAATGGTCATAAGCAGGGCTACCACTGAAAAATTGTCTTTCCTACCAAGAACTGGTTCATAAACCTACCAAGATGGCTTCCTCACTACCATTTCTTTTAATCGAGAAAAATGTGTTTCACAGCATTAAATACATTTAGTTTTGCTAGTTTTTATACTTAGTGTAAGGTTTTCAGGTAAACAAAAAGATCATAATAATTGCTTGTTTTTAACCATACCCACCTACCGACATGTATTTCGACCCGCTGAATCCGATTCTGAGGTCGGTTTGACTTCTACACCCTCAAAATTACTAGTAAATTGCGGAAAACCGAAAAAAAAACTTGCAAAGCATTCGCATAGTTTATAGATTTAATAAAGCCTTCGAAGTAAATGACGAGAAAAATCTTTGCACAAAATAAAATTCCATCGTAGCTTTTTTACAAATCGCTCGTTTGTGTACTCGGTTGGCTCTAAATACAAAATTGTATGAGCAATCCCGGCTTCCTGTACGTTTTCACAGACTTACATACATACATACATATATATGTACGTTGCAACTTGAATTACGCTTCGTATGATGCCAGAAGAGTTAAAGAATCTTCGAATGAAAACTGGGCTAACTACCAAAGTTAGATACATGAAAGTGTCCATCAAGCGGATAGCAACAATTTTACAATAACAACAACTTTTATAATTTTAGCAGCTATTACCACAACAAACTAAAGCGTCAATGAAAGCGGAGGTAAAGAGTTTATGTATTGAATAAAAATTGAAAGGAATTAACAATCGCACAATAACACGCAGAGCCACATTTACATACATACATATTTACATATATAGATACAAATGCTTTCAGCACCATGGGATGAGCGAGACGAGCAAAAGCCACTCACTGCACATTTGCGGTGATGTATGGAAGGCGTTGCTAGTATTTTAAGTAAGATTAAATTGCAATTGATATAAAAAAAAATAAAAAAATACATACACACAGTAAAAAACCGAAGAAAGAAGAAATTGAGTAGCAATAACCATTTGCACATTTGACAAGCGCACAACTGACCAACTCACTGACAGACTGACATATTGACTGGCTGACAAGTTATGCAGCTGCGCGCAGCTACATTTTTTAGTGAGTAGAGCAGCGTTAGTTGCACATTCATGCAACGCAATGCCAAGTATGGAATGCTGATGGCAAGCAGCTAATGTTGCAATATTGCAGTTTCACTGTATTTCGCTAACAACTAGTGAGCAGTGTTGCCATGAAAAATAAATTTTTCCTAGAAAAATATCCAACAAACGACATGAAAATGTAATGAAAGTACGGGCAGGTCACAGAGGTTCTCCAAAAGTTGTTTAGCCTCAAAATCTTAAAAAACGCAAAAAGCAACTTCTACTACTACTTTCTTTGAACTACAAATATACCAAGAGGAAAAGTCAATCAATTTTAGTAAGAAAAGTGTAAAAATGGCAGCACTGCTATACACCCAGCCACGCGATTCAACCATCCATCCATCGAGTAAACCAGGCTTTGTAACCAGACTATATGTATGTATAGACCACGCGCCACCTTGCAAGTCTGCTGCTGTCAGCGATAAACACCAGCAATTTCTGCAAGCAGCTTTCTTTTGAGAAATGTTGTTCGGTTACAATAATAGCAACAATGTGTGACCATGACCATGGTAGCGGCAGTCGGACTTCGATAAGTGGCTGCTATTAGGAGCATGCAACTCATGCTTGCATCGTTATATGTATGTATGTATTTCTGAGCATGCATGAGTGTAGGTGTATGTGTGTTGTATGGAGATAAGTGCCTACAATGGCAAGCATTCAACGCGTTGTGGCATTAAGTTTTCACGCGATGCATAGTCATAGCCGCATTAACTAGCGTCTATGGATTATTGAAATTGATTGCTGCTGACAATTCGAAGGCATAATGGGGGTCTTCCCTTAAACTTGTGAAAGCCTCGTAAAGCTTGTAAATTTATGAGCCTCGTAAAATAACTGTCAAAATTTGTATGGAGCCCTATTTACGAGCCCCTCGTCAAATTTCGAAGCAAATTTGATGGGCAAACGACCTCGTAAACTTCAGTGGTTTTTATAACCAAAATGTAAAATTAATAAGCGAATAAAATGAATGAATTTCATCCACTAACAGTACCTGTTGTCTTAGAATTTATGCTAATTTTCGACATTTTTAATTGTGTTTTAGCCAAGAGCGATAGAATTAAGATGGCGGGATATTATGGAAAATACTACGAAACAAAAATTGCTTCACAAACTCCTGGTTGATCTATAAAACAGTCACTTTACGCACCTTTCCAAACAGGGGGCGTACCCATAAAAGCCTCGTAAACTTACGAGTTTTACACAGTTTAAGACTTTACAAGTTTAAGGGAACCCCCTAAATGTATTGTACTCGTTATCTCCAAATATGCATACATATATTTATGTATGTATGTATGTAGGTACGGGAGCGTGCTCGAAATAGTTTATAGATATCTTACAATTACAGCCTGGCCGTTGCACATTAATCTGTTTTGGATATTGATGTCTTTGAATCTGTATTGCTTTGTGTACATGTAGCGATTGAATGAAAAGTATTTTACAAATACTATTTTAAACAATTAAATCTTTAAGTTAATTAATAAATGCTCACACATGTGGAATTTATTTCCATTTTCTTCAGAAACTTTCACTTATGGGTCATTCCATTGGAAAAGAGGAAAACGACATAAATTTAAATATGCTCTAATTATCTCTATTTCTGTAGATGCCTCTTTTTAAATGACTACATTTCAATAATCTGTTGGAAAATATTAAAAAATCAAAATTAGTTGTAATTTTTGTCTATAGAAAGTTTACACCAGTCGCAAGGAAATGTCCCACCAGTCACAACTTTAAATATTATAATATTTCTATAAAGATTATATAAACCTAATTTTCATTGAAAACGAAAGCGTATAGTTCATATTTTACAACACAAGAATATCGTTCGTGAAGATTAAATGTTTTGGCTAAACTTCGTCTTTGAGAGCACAAGGGTAAAATAGAGTTCTTTTCATTGTCCCGCCAGTCACATTCATTCAGACACGAAATGTCTAAAGATCTGTTACAAAAGAAAATAGAGTATTGGCGGTTTTTTAGATATCTCATGGAAAACTTCGTTAGCTGTGTCTAATGTCAGGATGCAGATAAAGCAGTGAATCCATTTAAATTATCATTAAAAAGAAAAGAGATAGATATCAATATTTTGAGTTTAGATTTATGTAGTTAAGAAACAGAAAATTACTTCTTTGATTTGGTTTCTTTGAATAGTCTTCATCCATTTCAAGCTATAAAGGGTTCGTTCTGCAGTAGAAGTAGACTCAGTTAACGTGGGTAAAATCTTCAGAAACATGTTAATGTTTGTGTAATTTTCACGCGTCTAATGGTTTTAAAGGCCTAATTCTGTCGAGCGAGTACTTCTGGAAGTTCTGCAATAAGGAATGACTAATAAAACTCAACAATTTTGATGAATCTTGCAGCTTCTTTGTCAACTTCAGACGATTCGTGCTTGAAGAGCGCCATGACTCCCTTAAGAATATTTCAATGACTGGTAAATCTTCCTTCGAGATCTGTGTGGTAGAAGTCAATAAACTAATTGAATGGACTCGCACGGATGTGGCCATTTGTCTGCTTTCTATTCTTTTATGTTTACAGATTCTGCATTTTTGGTTGTAGGTCTGTAAATTTCTGAAAATTCAGAGTTTTAGTTGTCAGTTTCAGAGACATTGCAGACTGGTTTCGGGCCCAAAAAAAGAAAAAAATATAAACCTTTTGTATATGTATTATCCTGAATTCAAAATCTCAAAAGCTTTAAAATACCGTTGCACTTGTTTCGCGTTCTCCTCGCCTTCTAGATATATTTCATTTTGTCTCTTTTTCCCCGAAATAAAACACCGTGCGCGGTCTGTCGCAAGTGTTGAACACTTTAAAAGGTTGCCTAGATAGAATTTGTTGCCAGGTGTGAGAATACACCGAATGTATTATCTAAATTCGAGTCATTTCTAATTGTACTCCTGCACAATTAGAGGACATTGAGCGCTTTATTTTTTCAGTTTCTGTTGGGTCTGTGCAACCGGTGAGGTCGTTGAGAAACTGCTATCGTCTCCTTTTAGTCTGTTAACAAGAGTAATGCATTACCCATTACCGCAAGGCGAATCGAAAAAGTACCTGATTGTAGTTAACACCTTAGCTTTTTTCATTTGAAAGTAGGCGAATGTTAACTTGCAGTAAATGTATACATTTACTTACATATATGTGTAATAGGGTGATCCAAATGAACTAACCTTACGAATTTATGGCCTTAAAAGGACCTATTTACTGAAAAGAAAATTGTCACATTTGAAAAAATTTAATTCCAATTTTCAGGGGTATCGGTGCGCATTTGAAATTTTCCATTTAAATAATATGAAACAATTGTTTTCATTAAAAATGTCAAAACCGTTTGAGAAAAAAAAAATCTTTAAGGATTTAATGCCCTACAAGAATATGTCTAGAAAAATGGTTTACCTCAAACGGCTTAACAGTTATTACATTTTTAATGAAAAAAAAAAATGTTCATGTTATTTACATGAAAATTTTCAAATGCCCACCGACACTTTTTAAAATTGGAATAAAAATATTTCCAAATAAGAGAATTTTCTTCTCAGTAGATTCTTGTAAAGCCATGAATTAGGTTAGTTTAATTGGATCACCCTAATGTATATCTATATAAGTATATTTTTAAGTCCTTTTAAACTCTATCTGTTTCGAAGACAGATTTTGTTCCCAAAAAAGTGTATGAAGGAAAGGTGCATTTTAAAAGCTACTTTAGAAAATGGCCCTAATTGTTTCAGCGGTCGTTTCCCAAAATCAATAAAAATAGTAAAACGTCAAACCATTTTTAAAAATCGCTTATAATTTATTTATAAAATTACATAAAAACATATGAGTATATAATAAATAATTTAGCTAGGACATTAGATGCGCGCTCAATATTTTCCAAATTTAAAGATTGAGCAACAAAGAAACTTATTAACAAATCTAACTGTCGATGAAAACGAGCACAAGCGTACAACAAGATCAATGTCAAGTTTAATATAACAACAAAACAAAAACAAAAAACACACGCGTACACTTCGCAAAGTCGTGCAGGTGTTAAAAATGGCAGTATGGAAAATGAAGTGCTCTCCCGCGCAGCCTTGCGGCTTAACTCTTCTGCTCACTCTGTATATCCTTGCCAGTGTTGCGGCCATAATAACCAGAATAAGCAGCTTCATGGGCGTCACCAAAGCTCACAGAGTTGCTGGCACCAGCTTGGTTTTTGCTATAATAATCTGTGTATGGCTTAGAGAAGGCGGGATCCTGACGATAAAATTGTCCATTGCCACCATCGTAGTGGTCGTGATGATGGTAGTAGGTGGCTGAGCCCACACCTTGCGGCGAGTATTCGGGTACTGTGTTCTTGCTGCCAAAGAGGCCAGAGAAGGCACCACCACCGCCAAAGGTGGGACCGCCTTGTGGGCGACACAGTTTGAAATAAGCGAATAAGCCAGGCAGTATGATGGCAGCCAAGCCGAGTATTTTCTTAAGACCAACAATGCCGAGGATGAAGGGCAGGAAGAGCAACAATTTCAGCTTGAATATTTTCAATACCAACAGCAGTGGAATGATCATTTTCTTCAACTTCTTGCGCGCTGCATTTGGAAATGGAAATGAACAAACGCAATAGATTAATTTAAATTCCCCCCTGGGTAATATGAAATGAATTTGAAAAATTATTTACATGATTTGGAGCGCGACTTACTGAAGACGGGCGCATGCTTGTCCTCAATGACATCCAATTCGCTATCAATGTCATTTCCTATGAAACGCGCCGAATAACGTCCCGCCTCGGTGAGCTCCTCAGGTACATCGATTTCCAAAGCTGTAGACTTGACAAAGCTACGCAGGGAGAGAGGGGGGAAAAGAGAGAACTGGTTAGGCATAGAATAAAATAGCAGAATTAACTTAGTAATGTTGTTTAAATTTAATAGAGTTTTCTTTTAAAACCAATACAGGGGATATTGGTGACTATGTGTTTGATTTCGTAAACTATGCTAGTAGTGAATATATGGCTTTGGTAATTATTCCACCATACCTATGAGCTGGAGGTATTCCCTTTAGAAGAACTTAATAGTATTTTGTATATCTTCTATATCTTCTTCTTATTGTTTTGCGAAACTCACCGTTCAGCGCGCCTCAACGCATATTTTATCAATTGATCCCAATCGGTGTCCTCGTTGAGCGGCTCCTGTGAATACTCGAATGGCTCTTGCAAGAGCGAACGTTGTTGCGTTTCGGGTAAACGGATGACACGCGCAAAATCAGACAAACTATGATAAGAAAAAGGAATTAAAAAATTAGTAGTTAGTATCTTCAAAAATAACGAAATTGTTAAAAAAAAAAATACGTATTTCACTTACGCATATTGATCACGATAGAATATCTCATCGAAGCTGCTTAGCGCCTGCGTCTTAAAGCACTCGGACAAATCGCCGCTCACACAATTTTGATTGGTGCGCGCTAAATAGGGGTCGTTGTCATGCTGCAGACCGATTAGGCTTAAGAAAGCGGAGCCCAACCCACGCTCCTGCCCATAGCTCACAGCAGGTGATTGTTGTTGTTGAAATTGCTGTTGTTGTTGTTGTGGTTGTGGCTGTTGCTGTGGCACAAAAATCTGCTGCACATTTTGTTGTGGTTGCGGCTGTTGTTGCTGTTGTTGGGGTTGTTGATCGGGCAAACGTAAACCCTGGCCCGCCACAAGTGCGACACAACAGGTCCAAGTGAATAGAAACGCAATCCAGTTGTGTGTGTGTTGATGTTTTCGGGTACGCGTTGCCATCGCTAAAAACAAAACAAAATAATTCAAGAAAACAGATAAACAATCAGAAATGGAAAATCAAATAAAATTGCTAGATGAATATTATGATAACCGCCAAAAGTTATGGATTAATGAAATTTTCCAATATTTGCATACATTTCACAAACAAATTTCACACTCTCTCTTTTAGCGTGGACGTTTTATCGAAGACAACATCAACTCCCAACTGGAAACACGCTTGTCAACCACGCACGATGCACGCTTTTCCCGCGCAATAGCAACTTTGTGTAAGAGTGTGTATACTTGAAACCAAAACTTGTAGCAAATTGCTTGCGATTTATTGATTGTGGGCCGATCCGGTCGCGCAACGATTTAACCAAAAATCGCCGGCAGTTGAAGAAACTCGCAGCTACCGTCGCCGATGCCATGCAGGCTTTTCACTTTACTGTAACGCAGAGCACAAGCAGAAGGCTATTGAACGCTTCAACATGGTTAAAAAATTTAAATGAGGCTACTCGAAACTTAGCGAAAAATTTTAAGTCTCGATTGTCGGTCTACCAGAGTAATGGCCAGCGTTTGCGCAGTAGAAGTCAGTCCAAAAAAAAAAAAAAAAAACTGCTGCCTGCAAAGCTCTTTCATTCTAAACTTTTTCTCTACTCCACTACTCCTCAACTTTTCCACAAAAATGGTAATTTTGACTGCTAGCAATTGTAGCACCAGCGCAACGAGCGGCCAATGGCATCCCGCTTGGAGTTGTTGACCGCATTTAAGTGTGCGTACATTTCTGGTGGAGTGGAAATTGTTTTGGTGGAATCGCTTTGACATCTGACATACTTTCGGGAGCGCCAAGATTAACTACAACAGCGGCAACAGCTGAAATGTAAATGCGTGCGCGCGCCAGTAGTGCGCATGCGCAGCACTCAAAACAAAAATGCTGCGAAGCCGTTTTTGCTATAATAAGTTATTTATTTAAATTTGTATTTTTTATTTTCATTTTTGAATTCGCTAACAATGCACTCATTGTCTACGTTGTTTACCTTTTTGCTTTCATTATTTTCTTTATGCGCTGCAATTTGAGACAGCGCTTTCTGCTACATATATTCACCTTTGATGACGGCGCAGATCCTCTCACCAGCAGCATTTCATTTCGATTTAAAATGCGGGACAAACCATAAATAAAATAAAAATAAATTTCACTTTACTCTGATTGCGAGTTACTTTTGTTGTCATTGCTTTGATATGCCTCTGTTATAGTTTTTTTTTGTTTTTATACGCTTTTTAAGGCGCTGCATATGTACATGTGTATGTATGTACCCACATGCTTTTTTCCATAAAGTTTATATGTGCGCAAGTATATACATACATACATATATTTAGTAAATATACATTTACTAGTGGCTGTGGATGCTTTGCTTCAATGCTCGCTTGACTGGTTTCTGCCAGCATCGCGGCTGCTGCCCCTGTTTGCGCCAGTGTGCACGTTTTTTACCTTATTTTCTTTTTGAATTCAACTTAAAATATGGCTAATAAACTCACAGTCGTTATGTGAAAAGAAGAAGGTGGGCTGGGAAAAAAAAACGGTTTTTAACGTTGACGAATACTGTGTGTTGCGAATACCATTTACGATTTTAGAAAATTGAAATTTTGTTTCTCAAAAGCAATTTTAAGAGGGTTCAGGGAAGACCTAAAAACTAAAACAAAAAAAAAACATACGAAATAATAACCCATAACAGCCCGCTGTACATATACATAAGCCTACGTACACTTTGCGACAGCATTTTTAGTAGATATTCTTTTGCAACAGAGTAAGCTACTTTGCTATAGGGGTATTCACGATCCGGTGATCGAATATTTTGGCCACTCTCTTTGCCAACTCGTCGGCTATGCAGTTGCAAGGAATGCCCCCCCTGTCTGCATACAACAGTCAATGAGCACTTTTATGCCAACAGTTTCAACAGAATCCTTATGCATTATGTGGCTACTTAGGACGTTGTTGTTACGTTAGATTTGAGTGATTTAATAGACGCTTGGCTTGGGACGGTGTTTATGAGCCACTGAGCGCAATCCATTATGCGGTTTAGCTCATCTCGAAACATATTCAGCGGATTTTCAAAGCGAGTATTGTCAAGATTGTCATGATTTTACGTAAATGTATATTTTTTTTCTTTGAATTAACCAATTTGATTTGGAAAGGATACTTGAAGCGGCTTCATGGCTATACAAATTTTACCATATCTGTATGAGCTCTGGATATTGCTTTAATTTGGTTACGAAATCCGTCATTGTTTTGAAGATAATATTTCTTCGCCTAAAATTTACACTTAAATCAGCCGCAGTGCACTCACTGTTCTTTTCTACAAGTTGTTTTGCAGCGATAACTCTTTAAGGTGAGAGTGTTGCGCTTGTGCGCATGCGTGCACTAGATTTGCGTGGTTCACAATTGATGTTGTCTGAAGTGAAATGAATGAGTAGATAGCATGCATACTTGAGAAAAATTTACATAATTGCAAATACTTAATGCATATGTACATTCGGGTGGTCCTTAAAAATCAAATGAACGATTTTTTTTCATTCTCACCCTCTCAATCGGTGATGCCACGGTCACAAATATCACACGTAAACTTTGGTCCCCATTATAGACGGCTAAGGCGTGTGTCACAGGGGGCAAAGTACAGATTCCTCTATAGAGAACCACAAACTTAACATATTTATTTATTTTTTTTTTAATCTAAATAATACCCAAAATCAATAAAACCTTCGTCGAAGATGTCACACAAAGATTTTGGTCCCGATTGGAGTCGGTTAAGACGTCTTCATAGGGTAATCTGAACTTTGCCCCCTGTGCGACACGCCTTAACCGTCTCTAATCGCGACCAAAATTTGTATGTGATATCTTCGACTATAGTAGCATCGACGTAGGGGTTGAGCCTTAGGAAATCTCCGGTAAAAATTTTCTTCCTAGACTTACGGACCACCCTAATATACATACATTGTTATGAATCATATATTAATGTAGGTACATAGAAATAATAATTCAAGTGAGATGGAATTTTTGTGAGGAAAAAATAAAAGTAATGTAATGAAGCGAAATTGAACGCGAAAGATCGAAGAAATCAAAAAAGAAAACATATTTAGTACATACTTCAAAATTATTTGAATTACTAAAGCTACATTGCTGTAGGTTAAAAACGCTTGTGCGGATTCAAATTGACCAGCAGACAGATTATATCAATTAAATTTCTTATTTATTTTTAATTTCATAGAATTAATATTTTGTGTTATTATTTCTTTTTTTTTTGCACAAATCACTTTCAAATTCCAATCCAAATGCACTTGTCACATTTGTCAAAACTATTCGTTTTCACTTTCATGTGCTTGTTTATTACATACATATGTACATATATGCATATGTACATACATACATATATACCATATAGACTTTTTATTTTTAATATTTTTTCAATTTTTTTTTTCATTTCACTATTTGCGGTAAAAACTTTGTTGTGAGATATGTTTTTTTACGAATAATGTAGTATTTTGCTCCTTCACCTGAACATACCGGCGCACCTTGAGCGGCGCGTTTTCACAAAACAAAAAACTCATCCGATGCTTGGCGGGCGCGTTTCTCTTTTACGTTAGCCATTCATTGAATTTTGGCGACTGACTAACTGAATACCGCATCAGGGACGGATAGCAGCCAAACTATGCACGGAGCAAAAAACTGATGCCACTGCCCACTTCAATGAATGTGGTTTTTGACCTGGGTTTTGCTGTTGATGTTGCTACTCTGGTTAAACAGTCACTATCGTTGCTGTTGGCTGATGTGCTCAATCACACTACACAGACAAAAATATGATGCATAAAAACAAGAAGAAGATTGTCTTTATGAAAAGCTACTGGGCTAAGGGGTAAAACAGACGAAAAAACGAAGAAAATTCCACAGAGATTTCTTCTTAATTTTTGTGTAAATTTTTCTTGATTTTATTTGTAATACAATAGACAATGAATTGATGGATGATGAATGATGAATAGAGGTACTAGCCTAACGGACGCGCGTACGACTTTTTGGTCGTGGGTTCAAATCCTGTGAAACGGATCTTCTTTCTTCTTTCTTTCTTATTTTATTTTTTATCTTTATTATTATTTTTTATTTTATTTTATATACATACAGTGACGAGCAAAACAGTAACATGGTGTAACACTTTTTACTTCGCTATCTTTCCAAGTTCTAACGACTTTCATACTTTTGTTGTATATTCTTATTGGTACACCTGTACTTCCTCTCGCATAATGATTTTAAGTCAATCCAACAACAATAATAAAACCAGCAGACAAAAATGTAACTTAAGGCAAATGTTACAGTTTTCCACTCATATATTTTTAAGAACTTTTTAGCAATTTTCACCAAAAAAAAAGAATTATTTACACAATGTTCAGTACTCTTTTGCTTGTTTTAGTTCCTGGATGCGATTTGGCATACCTTATTTGTATCTCTGTAAAAATTCTGGAGGTATATCCTCCCATATATCCTTAGTTTGCTTTCACAGCTCATGTACTGGATTTTACGGACTTTGATATTTATTAAGCTGTACTTTTAGTTGTTTTAGCGAATTCTCGATGAGATTCATGTCCGCGGATTGTGGAGGTTATTTCAAATTAGCAAATTTTTGCTTTTGTATACAGGCTTTGCATAAATGTGCAGTGTGTTTGGAGTGATTTTTCAGTAGAAACTCTAATTTTTTCGTTTACATCTTGCAAATTTTGTTGAAATACGAACAAATACTTTTCCTTACGTATAATGCGTACTAACGGACCAACAAAATTTTTTAAATACAACCCCAAACTATTATTGACCGACCACTGTGATTTACAGTTTGCCTTACATGTTGCGCATGGGCTTAATTTGGGTCTTTGATTCATTACCATGCCCGGACATCTGAATGAAAGCGATTAATTTAGTCTTGTCAGACCAAATAACCTTCAATTGAAACTTAAAAATTTGTTTTTTATTGCATTCTGAACGGCCTAACATATCCCAATAGGCAACGGTCCGGTTTTCGTACGATGCAGCAAAACACTGCCACACTCGCACATGTATTTTGATCAAATTTGCTTTTTTCTCCCTTATGATGCCTTTGCGCTCAATTTGGCAATTCTTCGCCTCGCTGTCTATCGATTTGCATTAAAGTTTAATACCTTAAGCGCTTCTGTAATAGTGGCTGCATCGCTACTTGCTGCTAAGTTCACAAGATATCGGACCGTAATATTTGTTAAAAGACTTTTGTCCTTCGGAACACTTTAGGCTATATTTTTTTTAACATTTTCAAGTAGCAAATTCCACAATTTTTTGCCACTTTTCGTGCGGTCCCGCCTTTCCGCAGTAAATCTATTATTTACATTTATGGTTCCTGATTAACTATATTATTTACTGGTGATCACTACTTCAATAAATTACAATACAGGAAAAATTTTATCTGAATTCCAACTAAGTAAGAGATAACTGTAAAAGGTACAGAGTGAGTGTAAAACTGTAACATTTGCCATAATTTACATTTTTTTCTGCTGGTTTTTTTTTTTATTGTTGTTGTATTGACTTACACTGGGTGTTTACTTTTACATACCAAATTTTTCGCGTGGAGCAAAATTATACATAAAATGTTCAAAATATAGTAAATATGAGCACTTAGTGTTTACTATTAGTAAAAAATGTATTTCTACTTTAAAAATTTGTGCAAATTTTAAACATTTCATGTTTATATTTTAAACATCTCATATTCAAAATCAAATCTTGAACATCTTGTGCGTATATTTACATAGATTCCCCTAGGTCCTTTGTACACAGATACTTATGTATGTATTTCAAATCAAAATTTTACGAGTAAAATATTTTTGTTTATTTCTGCGTAAGAGGCATGCAGACTTTCAAAACCCATTTAAATGTTTAAAATAATAAATCTTTTTCGGGAACGCCCAAGGAAAATGAAAAAAATTAATGATTTTCATCGAACCATGAATTTTATTTTCCTATTTTTAGCAGTCATATTTAGTGATCAAAATACAAGTACAACAACAAATTTTCTCCACCACATCCATTTATTGTATGCTGCAATATGCCTTATGCTCGGAGGTTGGCCCAACAATTATATGTACGTACATAGTATGTATGTATTTTTGTATGCAGGTATGTATGTACATATTATGCCATGGGCGTTAAATTCGTTTTTATCCACTTGTTTGCCAATCAGCTACATGTTGGCTTAACCAAAAAAAAAAATGACAATGAAGTTGTATGAATGAAAAATGAATGAACTATACTATGCTTTTCAGTTTATATACATAAAAACATTCTTACTTTAGATAAGCAACATTAACCCGATAATATTGCCAGTATTTCAATGCCAACTGGCACGTGTAAAAACTAAATCGTAAAAAGCATAAACGTAGAAATCCTAATAAACGTACGTGTGATTTATTATACATTTGAGTTACTCGTATTTTGCTTTCGTTTGACTGCCATCAGCAATTTGTGTCTTTATTGATTTCTCTTGCGGCTAAACTGGATATCTTAGTTACGATCTTATCATTTTTCATTTTCTAATAATTTTGTTTGTTTAGTTTTCCTGCTGTTGTCTCATGCAAACATATGTACACATTACCGTTGTTCAAGGATTTTTTTTTTTTGTATTACATCCTCACAATGTTAGTTTTTCTATGAGCTTCTGGCTAATTCTTTTATGGAATGAAGAAGCAAATGCTCTCCAAGGCTAATAAATGTTTGCCAAACAAAAATAGAGCACAAAAAAAAATAAAATAAAGTTTGACAAAAAGAAAAATCTGAAATGTTGAAGTGCTCATAACATTGGTCATATGTTTCATTTCTCTGGCGTGGCAATAAATACAGCGAGTAGAAAGCATCAACCAGCTTAGTAAATTGATCTACGATTGTTCGAAAAACGATTTCTTTGTGAATGGGTTCGTTAAAACTTAAGTCTGAATAAAATTTAACTCAATTTATAGAATTAAAAATAAAGTGCGTCGATGAATATACAACTTTAAGAATCACTGCTGGAATTTTGTACGCCTTACATGCCTGGGAAGGAGGAGTTCAAAGTGGCGGTTTACCCTGCGAAATATTTTTAATTTGATGGCTGCCAATGGGCTTTTAATAAAATGTTTGATTAGCTCCTGAAAATAGGAACTTTGTTTGAGCAGAGAGTTTAGCGCTCTTAGCTGCGATTTAGTATTTAAGAAAAATTAAAATCCAACCTTAAGCTTCAAAACTTTCGAAAAATGCCTGCAAATTTAAGCAGGAATTGTATTTATAAAATTATATTAGTTCTCCCTTTGGGCCTTTCGCTTTTAAATTACAAAGCTCGAGTAAGTAGGTAAAGCATTATTTTCAAACCATAAATGTGATCACAATTTCAACGCCTTTGGCTGATAAAAGGTAAAATTAGTGCAAATTAGCAAATTACTCGCATTTGCACAGTGGCAATTTGTCTGTTGTGGAGCCCATGTACACGTTTTATCGCCAGCATAAATATGGCCACCAGCTAGCACAACGATTATTAAGGAGGGCTTTAAAATATGGGGTGGCATATGTACATATGTATGTTCATATGTGAAATTGTACTCGCAGGCTACGTATGAGCATGTATTCGAATAAACATTTAATGGAAGCAAGAAAATATGAAAAAAACACTGAAAAATACATACATATTTACATATCGCACATTTGATGCAAGAGTGTCTTAATGCAGTGAATTAAAAACTCGAGAAAATCAGCTTTAAAGTTCTGAATATGCATAAGATGTGCTTAGTTAAGGATAAGGTAAGGTAAGGTAACCTCTCAATTAGATGTCAACTAACTTGTAACTAACTACTTTTGAAAAAAAAAATATTTTTTTTTGCTTTTTTATTTATTTACCTTATTGAATAACATTACATATTCTACTGTAGGTGGTCCCATATTCAAACTCCGCCAGACATAACTTCAAATGATAATAATTTCGATGTTCTTTAAATTATCCTCAATTCGAAAAAGTATTTGTGAAGTGCAGAAAAAAAGCGTATTCAAATTAAAATTTGTATGGGAATATTTAAATAGAAACTTGTTTAAAGAAAACAATATCCAGAATACGTCTGCATTACTCCGGCATTACTTTTCAACTAGTTTCAAGTTAGCTTTTTGTAGGTAACTACGAGTTGGTGGTTATTTGATAATGTTTTTTCCTGCAGGATGTGAGATTAAAACAAAAAAAGGGCCCTCAAATCAGCAACTAAACAACTATGCACATGACTTTGAGTGTGTGCATTTCGAAACGCTACATGTCGTTCACACACTCGTAACGTTTTATAAATTGCTTTTGCTGCAGCACTTTAATTACGTCCAGCAGCATCAAAACCACTGCGAGTATGTATTTGTTTACAGCAGTCGCAGCTCAAACGTTGTCCAATGGCTTTTCGTTGAAAGTATTACACTATTAGGGTATTCACAATGCTGGCGTTAGTGTCGTATTGTTGTATGTCGTAAACTTTAGACGCCTAAAAAATATATTAAGGGGGTTCGCAGTGTTGAAAATAGTTGGTTGTCGTTTCAAGTTCTCTAAACATTTATTTAAGCTTTTAAAGTTTACGCCATACAACAATACAACAGTTACGACACTGTTGTGAATCCCCCATATATTCACATTACAGCATAAATTACTTTGTTGTGATCAAATTACTACACATAAACTTGGTAAGTGTTTACTTTCTCTTTCATAATTTCTATAGCACGCGTACGTCCGAGTGTGTGGCTTGTACTTGATTTCAAAAAACAAATGGTTGCATATCTTTAGGCATTTTTTCACATAACCTCAACAGAGGGGGCTTTTTTTTCTTCATTTGGTTCTTGATTTATGATAAATTATCTCATTCCTATTTAATTTAGTGACAGATTTTACAAAGCGAAATAACTTGATTTCAACATGATTTGCTTATAAATTACAAATGAGCCGTAAATTGCGATAATGTGAGTATGCTTTTAAAAAATAAACTTCAGTTAAAAAAAACGCGACGCTTTTGAGTTTAAACTTTGGACAAGCCAGCTATTTATTATTATACACACAAACAAAGCATGGCTCGGCTCGTAAGTGTAGGAAATCCTATATGTATATAGTATACATATGTAAGTATGTATATATGCGATGTGTGAATTATGACTTTTACTTTCATTTTTCACTCTGCTTGTGTGCCATTGTGACTGAGGTTACACGTTTTCACATTTTTTCTTGTGATTTCTTCACTTCGCCTCCATCAATTTTTGCTTCACATCTGACTTTTTATCTTCGAACGTGGATTTCTTAGTTGCATGTATTTGTACTATTCATAGCGATACATACCTATGCTTTTAAGCTTGTCACAGCGCTTCATTATGCCATTGAACTCCACAGCATCTATAACTTGCTTCAGCATACTAGCTTAGTTGTTGTATGGCGCTTTCAGCACCGTCAAAAATGCGTGATCAAATTTCAACAGAAACTTTTTAGACATTGTTTTGCTTAGGGTT
This sequence comes from Rhagoletis zephyria, assembly GCF_001687245.7. Lineage (NCBI taxonomy): Eukaryota > Metazoa > Arthropoda > Insecta > Diptera > Tephritidae > Rhagoletis > Rhagoletis zephyria. The sequence continues at coordinate 108,915 of NW_016158113.1, read as the reverse complement.
AGTGGTTAGTCACTCTTTTTGAAAACAGAGTGAATGTACAAACATATGTATGTATATAGGCTTGACTTGGCTATGTACTTGAGGGCCTGCGCTGTTGGCTTAGTTCAAAAAGCGAACCAATCGTTTCTCTTCTGTACCAACTGCCGGCACTTGGTAAGGCCCCTCTTGCTCTGCTACCATCAGCGGGTTCCTAAATGAATACTTTCTTAGCTGGGATGTTTTTGTGCATTCGTGCGATCTAATCTCTGTATTTTTTATTCCCTGAACTATGTCTCGACATCGCGAAGTGTACGGATTTGAAGATACTTCGATACTTCGCAGATCGACACATATCCTCTTCTTGCGGGTCTTTTCCAAGAGATGAGGTGTGCTGAATTGTTTTTTAGGGGGTCGGTAGGACATCGACTCCATCGTCATCGACTAGAAGCTGGGCTTCATATTTTCAACTGATTTCCATGCGTTTAGCATAAAAAAATTCAGAGTAAGGTTGCCAACATTTTCTAAAAAACTTAAAGTACACTATAAATATATATAGTATTTTATTTAAAACAAAAAGTAATACCGATTTTTTCTTCTATGCTATTCCTCTATAAAAAATATATTTTATGGAAAGTATCATATCAAGTTTATACAAAATCTACTTGCCGATGTTAGAACACATTTAAGACTTAACTGCCATCGGTGGTTGCAATTTTAATTTTGAAATTCAATAGTTAATTCTTGTGAGAAGCAATAAAAAATGTCAGCATTAACCTCATCGATGGCAAATAAATCTAGAAATCTTATTTTTGTAAAAACTGCAGATACATAGGTCAAATTGAATACAAGCTTTCGATATGTTTTATCGCAATAAATAGAGAGCAGTAACGAAATAATTTTTGGTAAATTTGGTAATTCATTCTAAGTATTTTTAAAAATTTTGGTATTTTTGATCTGTAATGATCTGTTGGCATTTTTGATCTGTAACTCACCACAACCTTTTAGTTTAAAGAATATTTTTTTTAATATTTTTTCTTTCCAGTATAAAGGGCTGTTTACAGCTTTCACAAAAAACGAAAAATTCATTTAAAATGACGCACAAGAAATGGAAAAGTAATTTTCTTCTATCAGAATTCTTAAATCAGTTTACAGCTTTCAAGACGAAAATGTTCGTATATTTTTTTCTTAAAGAAAATTTACAGCAAAAGCAAAGTAATTTTTCAAGCAAAAGCAATAATGCAAAATATTTCTTGTGATTGTTCTTGAGAGCTGCAAATAACCCTTAAAGGTCATCCATTTTAATACACATATTTTCTTGCAAATAACTGAAATATATTTATATTTATAATTGTAGAAATACTTAAAGTATTTTCGAATAAATATTATGTATATTTTTTCCAACAGAATATAGTACGCAGCCCGAAAAAATAGTACAATACGATATATTTTAGTACGGTTGGTTTGAGGAGAAGCTTAGCTAAACATTTAATTATATCTTTTTATCTGAGTCTTAACAAATTATTTATCTGCATATGTATGTGTGTATATAGTTGCATACATATGTATGTATATATTACAAAAAATACTTATTTTAATTCATATCGCAACAATTAAGTACGTACATACATATATCAATTTGGACACATTTTTATCATCCATTGCATCACTGCTTACTGCTTAATACTACCACAGAGCAATAGCGAAATGCGCCTGCGTTTATGCTTTAATTTTATTTCAAGCGGTAGGTTTCCTCATGTTGTCTTTAACGCCGGCTTATACAAATATTTACCACTCCAGCTTAAAAAGCCCAGAAGTATGCAGCGATTCGGAAATATTAATCAAGAGTACTGCAGTTACTCAAGCACTGCTTTTTCGTGGTGAATATACCTGATTCATACACTGAGGGAAATAATGCATTGTTAAAATGGATACTTTATATTTTATCATCGTTTAAAAGTGTTCGTACTTCATACTACCAAAAAACATAAAATTAAAATTTATGCAACTTCAACTTTTTAATAAGATTTGTTTGAATTTTTTTGAGTATGCAGTTTTGCAGGCCCGTTTCGAATGCGACAAAAGATCGGAACATTGATTTTCGAAAAATTCGCAATGAGTTAAACCCCGTGTCTGGATCTGAAACGTGTTTAAATCTGTAGGCAATCCCACATTAGCACCTCGATTGCTTTAAGGACAGGTTTGGAAGAGGTTTCATATATCCATTCACCTTGCCAGTTTGGGTCTGATTACACAGTTCTTCCCCATTAACTTAAGCTACGATTTACTGGCCTTTCCGATAGCTTTAACTAGAAGCAAATGGCGTATGAGCCTATCATCGAGAAAAACTCACTGATATTTGCCTTCTTGTACGAAAAATATTTTGTTCTATTTAAATAAATGGTTCTCAATTAATTGTAGTTTCTTCTTATTATTTAGCACTACAAACTTCTTGTCCGCTTGTAATGAAAACGAAAGCTTCGCCAATTAAATCTCTTCTTTGCAAAGTTTCACTGTTTCATTATTTACATTTGGTTCTTCTGCAAATGGTACTCTCTTTGGATTCGTGAGCGCACTTGCTTGTTGTGCATCATGGGTGCAAAAGGTGAAATATCCCTCCACCAGAACAGCAGTATTCATGCATGCGGCATGTTCAAGCCATCGCACAGTGTTTCGATTATATGGAGGCAGGTAGAAAAAAGTCATGGTATCAGTTGATAAAAAAAAAACGGTCGGACTTAGAGAGACTTTATCTAATCAATTCTTTAAATGCCGTGGAATATTTAGGTGAAGGTATTTGTCATTTACTAGGTACTTTCCTATTTTCTTACCAAAAAATTTACTTTTAAATGTAGATGCTAAAGATTATTAGTAAATAAAAAAATATCACCAAATGTTGGGAAAAAAGCGAGTATTTATAGTATAACCTTTATTTTCCGAGAGTGGAAAATAGCAAATAAAAATTAACCAAAACTGCATCACATTTAATGACTGGGTCCACATTTTTGTGAGTTTTGGATGTTATAGTGATCCAATCTTCCCCATATTTTATATATAAAAAATATTTTATAATAAAAAAAAGAGACTACAAACTAATTTTCATCGACACTAGAGTAGAAGCTGTGGCACTTTACCAAATTACATAATTCCCTAAATCGGTGCAGGTTTACTATTATTTCCACCTACCTCCATATAGTCACTGTGCATCGTGTGCGTTCACTCTTAATTTAATTCGTTTCATTATTTCCATATAACTTTAAGGTTTGTACAATTCGGCAAGCCATCCTTTCCTGTACCCATTACCCACTCGAACCACGCGATTGATATTGGGTATGATTACTCTCGGAAGCACCCAGACTGCGCGTCTTTATTTGGTATTGTTCTAGTTTCTTCAACTTTGTAAATACATATCTCCTAATTTCCATCTTTCTACCAAAACTTTAATATTTATTAGTCTATTTGCAAATTTAGCGCTCAAATAACAAACACTCTTGCTTAAATGATTTACATAAGCAATAGTGTTTGCACAACAGCAGAGTTTAATTAACAAATTAGAGTGTTTACATAAACAATTATTTTAACCAATGCTTTCATTAACCTAAATAAATTTCAATGTTAATTAGCAGTGACCTCTTCCCACTCAAAACATTGACACTTTTTTTTGCTCAACGCAAATACAAATGCATAGTTTCAAAATGTTTTTCATACAACACGTTGAACGTTTAAAATTATGACTCTACGCTAATCAGATTATCAATCAATATTTAAAATACCACAAATGAAGGTCATCGTGTGCCAATGTATATTAATGTTTATGCTTTGCATATGTATAAGCACAAATATATGTTCAGGCATTTGTATATGTAGTAAATTCGTATACGCATTTACATCTATATATTAATACGCTAACGAAATCCCATACAAATCTATTCCTCCCTACTGCTCCTATGTTTCTCAACCAATTTGGATGATTCTTCTTTTGTTCGAAAGGTATTATTTTCCGGTAGGTGCCCGATTTGGTTTCACCATCTATGAATTTTTAAATTATTTAACAGAATGTATATTACTCCACCAAACAGTATGTGTAAGCGAGCTAGACGATTAACAGGTGCTGGTGGACCTAAAACACTTCCCTGGCAAAATGAAAAAGTGTGTGAAAAAAGTGAAGTGGTCGAATTTCGACAACGGGGCGATACTAGTACTATTTATTATGTTAATACATATATATGTATGCATGGATATTTTTGCATTTCTTTCGTACGGCATTTGCATACTCAAACACTTGCATTGCGCAATCACCATAATAAAGCCGGCGATCATTCACACTGACATACATATACATACATATGTATATGTATGTACATACGCATGCATGCGTTCGTTATTCGGCATGAGTATAATAATAAACTTTTATGCAGCTTACTTATGTATATACACTCCCATGCACTTTAATAGGGACCATGCTTTTTAACATTTTTGGTATATTTTTCATTTATTTAATTTTCATTATTTTTAATTTAAATTACAGTTAATTTTCTAACAAAAGCCATATAAACGCAAGTTCACCAATTGGTTGAAAACGAAAGCATAAAATTTCCATAAAAATTTAAAGTTGTTCTCAGAATTTTTTTGTGTATGTAATTTGGTAGTTCGTTCAGTTTTATTATAATACAGTGAAAGTTTGCCACGCTGTGGCTGAACTGGTTAGAGTGTGCACTACCACTCCGAAGGACTTGCGTTCGATCTCTGGTACGGGAAATATCTAAATTAGAAAAAGATTTTTCTAACAGCGTCATGAAAAATCTTCTCATAAAATTCATTTGCCGTTCGGAGGCAGCGTAAAACTATAGGTCTCTCTATTAGTGTAATAAAATCAAGACGCACACCGCAAACTGGAGGAGAAGCTCGGCCAAACACTTAGCAAAAGTGTAAGCGTCGCAAGCGCTCTTTCGTAAATTTTCCATATACCACACGCTCACATTTTTTTTATACTTTGTAGTTTAAATTTGTATTACACTACGTAGAATTGAATGGGCTTCAAAGCTGCATACTAAAAATAATTCTAAAAATTTTGCGGTTTGAAATTTGCGTTTATTTAGTTTTAGTTAGAGAATGATCTGGAGTTTAATTGAGAAATAATGGAAAATAAATAAAATCAAAATAACCGAGAAAAACACAGAAAAGCATTGTCCCTATTCAAGCGCATGGGAGTGTATGTATTTAGTGCATATAAGCTACAATCATTCGGTTTTTTTCACGAGTGACTCACTTTTTAATTTAAAATAGTACATATTTGGGCAATCGTACTCCTTTCTTGCTTTTATTGCATTGCATTTACATACATACAAGTATGTACATTAGGTCGGGTCAATTTGTATGGAACATTTTTTCGACTATGCGCGTAAAGTACAGAATGATTCCACGTGTAATTCTTAGCAAATTTGCCGAAGGAACCATGGGTCTAAAATCAATTTGGAGTTTGCCAAAATGCGAAAATAGGTTTGTTAGTATTTTGCTGCATAAAAACATGCTATAGGGATTTTTTTGGTATGGGCAATCCATTTGTGCATTTATCTTTTATCCAAATTCATTTTAGAACTACATATGGATTTTTCGGCAAATTTGCTTAGAATTAAAGCTAGAATTCGATTATGTCAAGCGTGCATAAATAATGACCCGTCCTAATGTACCTATGCAAATATGCATACACGTGCACAGTAAACCATCATATACGAGTATATGTTTACCACCTTCTTGGAACTTTCGTTTTCAATGCCAATAACAGTTGTACCATAGGTGCATTACGACCTCTTCGTATTTGGTTTTTTTTTCTTTTTTACTTCACCTTTTTAGGTCTTTCCATTATTTTTCCCATTCGCCATTTACACTTAAGGGTATCGGTTTGCGAGATTTCATCTCTGGCGCTTGCAAATCGATGCTTTTTCGCAATTTCTGGGAATGGAGCAAGCAAACAAGCAAAATAAACGATAGCAACTGTGGTGATAATTGCAAAACAAAACAGCACGAGAAATGCCATTTCATTGGCATTATTATGCAACTTTTGAGGTACATAAGTATCGAAGTTTTCAACACTATCTGAAATTTGTGGCAAAAAAATACTTACATAAATACTATGAAATTTTGAGATTGGCCAACACTTCGCTTAGGATGAGGAAATTAACTCGGAATTAGTTATAAGGCCACCGGAAATTGCATTGCATTACTATGTATTTATATAAACATACATATATACCACGTATGAAGTAGTTAAGAAATGTAATTTGTGAAATTTTGGGGAAATGCATTTGCGGATGTAATTCACTAGCTTAGACGCTATAATGAGTATTTTATGTGGAAAAATTACATTTTTTGTTTGTTTTACTACACCAGTAGATAGCTAAAATTTCCAGGTACCCTAAAATTACCTTTTTGTAAGGCATAAGCTAGATAAATTATTTCTAATAGAACCTTAAAAGTACCCAATTAAGATAATACAGGCCTACATTTTTCAGAGAATTCATCTCTGCGTTTGTCCTATCTCGAACAAAAACAAATACATACTTCATCTATGCTAAAAATCGCATATTGGCAGTTAATACGGTATTTGTCGTCTTTTCTAGATGAAGAAAAAAAACGAAGTTTCATTGTAACCGGTATATGCATGGTCCGGTTAGGTTTCAGGAAAACATTGAAAGAATTTTTCGAATTAAAAAATAACAGTGGACATCGGATAACCTTCACTAAAAATTTGATACGTAAATATTGATGTTCTGGCGTTATCACCTTAGGGAATAATATTAAATAGAGTTAGAGCGTTGTAATAAAAGGAAATGCCCTTAAAAAAAATATAAAAAAAACAGAGAAGCAATTTTAAAGTTGAATTAAAAGAAAAAATTATATATATATATTTTTTGTTAAATTTAAATTTACTCAAGAATTGCACTGTGGAACAACTTAAGCATTTGGGTTTAGGGTCTCAAATAAATAATGCCCTAACGTAGTATCTCAATGTGGTAAAAGATTTATTCAAAACCTCATCACAATTTCTTTTACAGTGGGTTCAAGCTTCCACTTTTTGGTCTCAAGTTCAATTATTTTTATTTTATTTAATTGTAGGTAAATACAAATTAATTTGTCTTAGGGGTTCCGCAATTAAATGTAAACACAACTCCTGTTTAAATTTTTTTTTTTAATTTAATACTGTTTTAGTACGTTTTAACTATTTAATCGCTATTTTTAAGATATTGCGACCAAACTTAAGACAAAGATCCATATCTCACTAACAAATGATTTTTTCATACGGGATTACCACTCATACATGAAACTTTTCCGCTTAATATTTTTTCGGAGCATTTTAACCCTCTATCTGCCAATTTTTATAAGCTTCTTCAATAAAGGGCTAACATTTTTTACGAGAAAATTACACGCTAAATTTTATCGTAGGTTTATGAAGACAAGAATTCGAATTTTCGTCAAAATTTTTATTTTTTTTTTGCCAGTACACCACGATAAAAAAATTTATTTTTTTACAAATGTACCGGTTCACATGACTGGCCTTTTTTGCAACTCTCATGTTGAGCTTTAAAATATTTTTTGGGGTTGCCTAAAAAAAATAATTCAAATTTTTTTGAAAGCAGCTTTAAAATTCAAATTTCTAAATGTAATTAGTGGAAATATAATTTATGGCAAATTATCAAGCTTGACTAATTTTAAAATCTTTATTAAGCACGATATTAAATGTAAAACATAGCTAGCCTTTCAGATGTATGTGCGTATGTATGTAGCTCATCTTGATGATAATCGCGCCCATTCTGCAAATCCTTCGATTTGAAATCGCTGCATTTGATTAACACATATTTTTCAATATTTTGAATGAAAGTAGTGAATATTTTAAATGGAAACTGCTCAAAAACAAATCATTTGAATTTTAATGTTGCTCAATTCCAGTAGTGCCAAATAAAATGTCGATTAATTTCACCATTTCATTTTAAATGTTAGTATGTTAATCGATGAATTTGTGTTTGGATGTATGTGTGTATATGCAAACTTTTTTGCAATCCTTTAAGTTTTAATCTTTGTATTCGCTTTTTTAATACAATCAATTTAATTCACAGCACATTGCACACACTAAAACTATCGAATTAAACTAACGAAAATTTCGTTTTAAAATAATCGGCCACATAGCTGCTCACCTCTTGTTGTTGCTTGTAACCGTTTAGGTGTTTTCATAAAATGTCCTTTAGACAGTTGTTCGCATCTACCACTACTTTACACTGGTGTCTTTAGAAATGAACTGTGCCAACGCCAATAGGCTACAAGCAATTTATATGAAAACTAAGAAATTACTGGATCACTACGTTTGAGCTAGTGGCCCAAAACAAAACAAAGAAGCTGAGTTGTGTGATGTTGGTTAAACCCAAAAACGAGGAAATTGTGCACAGGTAAGAGAGTAGGAAATGTGCAAAAGAGTAAAATAAAAAAACACAACAGCAAATAAGCAATTGAGGTGTAAAAACAAATCAAAATAAGCCAAAGAGTTGACACAGTAAGCGCAGAAAAATGGGACACGCAAAATATTTAACGAAAAAAGTAGAGTCGAAAAAGAGACACAAAAAAATGAAACAAAAAAAAAATCGCTGCGGCATGGTGTTACAATCAATGATGTGTTTTAATTGTTAAATGATGAGCGAAAACCGAGAGCAACAATGACTAAAAAAGAAGAAGCAAAGTAAACAATGCCATCAAAATTGCTATAGGTTGTTATTTTTTTATTTTTTTTTTTATAATGGCTTTGATTTGTTTCTGTCTTATTTGCTCACTTTTTATGTTCGTTATGTTATTACTTACCCAGTAATATGAAGCGTGTCTGTAGAGTGACATTAACCCCGTCTGCAGTGACGCGTGTGTGCCCAGCACGCACCTTCTGAAATCCCCAACACTTAGCTGATAGTTTAACTCAGGCAAAGAAAGGCCTTGATGCTTCTACGTAGTCAAATTATAGGCAATAAAGTTGCTAGGCAATATTAAATGGATATATGATTATAAACTCAGCTAGCGAATGCAGATTGTACGTGCATTAATGAGTCATCGCTTAGCGGGAAAATACCAATATTCACAGAAAACCATTCATTCGTACGATTACAGTAAAGAGTAAGAAGTAGCCCTGTAGGGAACTCAACTAACTATAAGTGCACTATAAGTTCACTATTTTTGAACTAGGGGTGACTACGCCTCGACTAATTTACGTTACTTTTAACTGACTACTATGCCCTATCACAGAATTTGATTCGAAAAAGCCCTATTTGAACTGAAAATATTTTGAAAGTATGTTGACATAGGGCGATTTTGAGCCAAGTTTTGAAATAGGGCGTTCTTCAATCAAATTATGAAATAGGGCGTACTTGGAAAGTTTTTTGAGATAGGCTGTTTTCGAACTGCCTGCCGAGATAGGTCGCTCTTCCACCTAGCCGTCGATATGTACTTTTACAAAATGTATATTTACGATTATATTTATTACTGTAAATAAGTTATGTAGGCCAAATACACGTGTTCTCGGTTTTAATAAAAAAAAAACACGATACCTAATGAAAATATAATTGTTTTTAAAATTTGTCTTTTTGTGCACAAGTATTTTTGTTGAAAGTGAAAATTTTGAAAAAATTGTGGTTGAGCCCTGTGTGTCTTTAAAACCAATTACGAATTTGCCATAACAAGTAAGCTAAAAGTTAGCTATTTTAGTAGTCGACTACGAAATTGCCGACAGGGATGTACATATAGCACTGCTGCTGTCTATGCATTACATTAGGCTGGGTCGATTTTTTATGGGGGCATATAAAAGGCATTTGACCAATTGGTCACGAAAGTATAATTTGAAACATATCTTTAGCCCGCTCAATTGATTCAAAGTGTATGGATTTTGAAAATGAAAATTTGGCTAATAATTTCTAAGGAAAGCGTTAATTGTTATAAACAAGTCGATACGCCAAATTAAATTTTATTAAATTTAGTATTTGACGTTCATATATAATTTTTCAATAAGATTACCATAGATGTTGTCGAGATATTTAGAAAAACTTAAAAAAACGATAATTTCCCCGTAGGAGTTTTCAATTCTTCATTACTTCAAAAACCAAGTGTAAAATAAACAAAAATAGACAAGCTTTATTACAAACGTTTTTAGGTTTTCGGATGTTTACATAATATTTAAAGAACCCCGATTTGCTCAGTTTTCTAAATCGGGGTGAATGAAGTCAAAAAACTAAAAATTGCTGTCAACTTCCTTTATTTGCAATTTCTATATTTTATGCCTAAAGATAAATAAACTAACTAGTGTTTCTCCAATTTGTGATAGTTCAGTGTTGCCATATTTATTTGCATAAACAAAATTTTTCCACGATTTTTGGAAACTGCAACCTAAACACACCCCAGAAATATGAATGCTGTTCTTTACATTCTTTGACTATAGATCAGCGCAATAATTAAAGGAACAATTACAATTTGGTTTAAAAAAGGTAAGCTTGAGAGTAACTATGAATTAAAGGGCTGCCAGAAATTTAACTTTTATCTAATAGTATACATCGCAGCTTTTTGCTGAACCCTGGGTTTTTAACGAGAATCGGTCTTATTCGACCAGTGTGTCCATTGAGGCTCGTTACGCGAGCTCTTATAATTGAAATAAACGATTATTATTTTTCATGCTAGTTTTGACCTCTTGTTATAATATATATATATATATTTACTATTACCAAGGGATATGTGAAAAATTAAATTTTCGATCCGCCCTAGTGTGCATATTTCTTTACTTCGCTGCCTTTTTTTTTAGTGCCACCGCACGCAAGCTATACAAAATTATGTAATCCATTCAAATGAATCCCGCTTACTCTTTACCATACATTCAACCAGCCAACCAAAGTCGCTTAACTTAAAGCATATTCAACGTTGGTTGTTCATCATTTTGTTATTTGACTGCTTCCCGCCTGTATGAGTGGGGCCTCCGATGAATAATCACATATTATTGGTGCAACATCGCACTCTGGCTGGCGCCCTAAATCACCCTGCAGGAAATGTATCTAACTATAAGTTCACTTGAAGTTGATTAGGAAGGAGCTAAAAGTCACTTATTATCCGCATATTTTCTTTGACGAAAGCTAACTATATTTCTATGGCGATGGTCGCGAAATAGTCAAGGGTGGTTTGGTTTACCTCTGCATTTGATGTAACTAACTTCCAACTAACTACTTTTGGACATAAAATATCAAACGCGTTTAAAGAAAACTATCTCCCTCATTACTTGTCAACTAGTTTCATGTTAGCTTTTTGTTGCTAACTACAAGTTATATATTTTATAGAAATCCCACAAAAAAGGTAACTACAAGCGGGTTATTTTCTATCAATTGATAATTTTTTTCTACAGGGCACACACAAATACATACGTAAATTTTGAAAACAAATTGCGTACTTATCAGCGCTTTAAAATTAAACCACACTAACATACATATACATATATACCTTACTTCGGCCACAGACAACTGGGTTCACTGTTTCCTTTGACCTCCATAGTACAGTTGCATCTTTGCTTTCCACTTTGATTCGCTAAAGCTGCTGCTTTCGCATAATGATTTTTTGTCACAGCTGTTGCAACACACCCACTTACTTAGTTTTCGTTACTTGGTCATGGCATCTGCAAGTGGGTTTTTACCGGCAGCACTCAAGTAGATACACTTAAATGATTTATGCACATTTTTATATTCAATAGAATCTTATAAAATTAATGCGACGGTTATTGAACGCATGACTTTCAAATTCGGATTTGATTGAACTTTGTCTGGGTCGAGTGTAGTTCAATCTTACCAAGAGAACCTTTAAAGCACACCTACATACATACATATGTATGTACGAGTGGCGGCTGCCTCGATTGGGATCAAGTTGTTAAATAACGTTAAATTACAGGCATCTAAATTGATTCATCGGGAAGTGACCAATCAAAGTTCGAGCTAAATATATTTATAACCTACTATCATCCAATCTGCCTGAATCCTCATTTAGTTTTCATGCAAATGGAGGTTCGAGTAATTTTGTATGAAGTGTGAAGTAAAGTAAATTTGGTTTAAGGTTTATTTACATAGTCCCCTATAATAAAACAAGCATACTATTTTGTAAATAAACACAAAATAAAAAGTTGGATTTTTTTTAATGCTATATATGGGCAATTCTCACAAACTTCGAATTTTTTAGTGAACAAATAGAATTTTTTTTTCTTAAATCGTGAGCAAATATCGGATATTTTTAATATACATTCCTTCAGATGCTAGAGTACAAAACCCAACGATTTCGAAAATTTTAATTCAATTGTACTGATTTTGGTACAAATTGGTAAACAGTTACCGATATACACATACAGTGAACGAAAAAAAAACTGGGATGCGATATTTTAGTAAGTTTTGTCTTTTTTCTTTAGTTTTCTTTTTAATGTTTATTATTTTTTTTTTTTGTAAAAATATGCTGATTACTTAACAAACACGATATAAATCCAAATTTCAGACTTTGTACAAAAACTATGAAAATTCTGCAAAGTTTGACCGAAATTTCTAACTACTTTATCAGAGTCTTTAGACAAAATTTTGGTATTCAGTTTTGTAGCCCATCAAATTTCAGCAAAGCAAATTGCAAATTTTAAGTATCTTGGACTTACCGTAAATTTTTGGCATTTTTTTTTTCATTAAAGGGGCTCCAGTTGGAGCAGATTTTTACGCGCTAAAGTGGACACCACAAACGATGTCAACGTTTTTGCGAATGTAAGTAGAAATTTCGGCCATAGCTTTGAGATGTCCTCTAACTTCTCGAATTGGAAGGCTTCCAAGCATTTTGGTCGTGTTTATGACAGTGCAGGACATCGGCAGAGAAGATGCTCCAAGGTTTCCCTGGTCTCCCGCTCACGATACTTCTTGCACCTGTCTACGCTAGCGATACCGTAGGATAACCATTCTAACTTTCTCCAGAACTATCCTTCAGTAAGGGTTTTTAACGAAAAATTTTTGGCTACTCAACTTAAACAATACTCATTTAACATTACAGCAAAAAAGGATGAGTCCAGCCTTCAAGCCACAACCTTCTTCGCCTCACATCCATATAATGATACATATTTCAATTTTCTGACTGCCTTAATTTAAGTTTAACTTGAGTTTTTAAACAGATGGCAACCCTCCTGCGTATTATTAGCAAATAAAGCTTTTTCAGAACCATTTTGAGCGATACCCATAATGTAATAGTAGATTTAACTTACTACAAATTTGAATTGAATTGTTAATCAGGTGGCAACGATTTTCGAAAAATATATCGTTTCTCCTTTTATTTAAACCCGACGAACGGTACAGATCTGATATGATAAAAAAGCTTTTGCGTATTATTTATGTGCACATATATATGTATGTATATACATAAGTTACTATGTATTTACATATGCTGTGATGAGCTTGTAAATATTTCCCTTCACCTGCGCTTTTTGCTTAGCCGCCCATCTTTGCACGAAAAACTTGTGAGGTTAACCGATAAAAGCACTTAAGCGAATTTTCTTTACTACTTCGAAGATGAAGGTATCCGAAGCCCTATGAAACCAAACATTGGAGGAGCACTTACCATGTAGAAATTACATCTAATTGCAGAACCTTTCGATATACCAAACGAAAACTTGAATTTTCGAGCACTTTGGTAATGAAAAAAAATAATAAATAGAAAATTTGTTCAACAACTTTTTGCCTTAAAATGCAAAAGTTTTGGTAAATTGATATGCAATTTGTATACTTTAATATTTCTACTGCTCTGAAGAACTTACATCCCGAAAATGAAAGTTATATGTGCAAAACCTAAGTTGCTAGAGCACCATTCTTTTTATTCTAACTGCATATCATAGTCATCTTTAAGCTTATGAAAACCCATATGCAAACTTGATTAGGTCCCTGAAATAAATTTATGTTAGCAATATCTAGCCTTCTGAATAGCTTAGAATGGATATTTAACTCTGGCGCTTCTAAATTTAATTTAGTTTATCATTCACCAAACAGTTTTGGTTATTTGAGTATAAAATTCGCTTTTTAACTTCAATTGCATATAAGTTACAAAAAACCAGCAAATAAAAAAAATTTCCAATGAATTAAATATTTCGCATGAATAAATCGAAAATATTAGCATTTCCTTGAAAAGATCTAAAATTGGAATAACCGACAGAAATTTAATGAAGAAAAGTATTTACATACATACATATTTACATACACATTCCTTATGTATGTAGTTACTATACCGATGTCACGTTAACAAAGACACTATTAACTAGTAATTGCTTGTAGTAATTGTATTCATTCAATGGTATATTAGTTACAATAAAACAACAAATAAGAAAAAATTTCCAATGAATTAAATATTTCGCATGAATAAATCGAAAATATTGGCATTTCTTTTAAATTTATATCAAATTGGAATATCCGACGGAAATGATTAATGAAGAAAAGTGTTTACATACGTACATTAGAGTGGTCCACGAAATCCTTTTTTTTTTTTAATATTATTCAGTGCTCACGCAAACTTGTGTTGCTTTTGCTAAAAAGTGAAAGTACATCACTTGATTTAAAAAAAAAAAATAATAAAATTTAGAGGTCGCTCAAGTCCATTTTTGTTTTGCTTAAAATTACTCGTCCTTCAATCCGTGCGCATGCGAAATTCCTCTGGAAATTTAAGTTTTGTAAGATCTTACAATATGCTTTCGAGGCCGCTAAATACACTAGGAGAGTTATTTTTTCGATCCGGCTCTTACCTTTTGAGATAATACGAATAAATAATAAAAAAACGAGAAAAAACCCCGAAATTGAATTTTAAAATGTGATTATTTCTTAGAAAAATTTTATTTGATTTTACGTCAATGAACCTGAACCTGAACCTGAATCTAGAAGCGTGGCTGATGCCTGTATTTAAAAAACGTACCGCTTTAAATTTTCGGACTTTGCAAATTCTTTCGAGGTGTTATCTGATACTTTCAAGGTCGCTGAGTGTGCTGAACTAGTTTTTTTTTCGCTACGTCCCAAATATCGAAAAGCAACTTAAAAGGAGCGTAAAAATATGAAAAATATAACATTTTCTCGATTACAAAAGAGGATAACACATTTTTTTTTTTTTAATTTCAAGAAGAGGATAAACAAATTGTTTTTTGCTAAGTCTTAAATGTCAGCGTGCGCACGGATTGAAGGACGAGTAATTTTAAGCAATACAAAAATCGACTTGAGCGACCTCTAAATTTTACTATTTTTTTTTTTTAATTTCAAGAAGAGGATAAACAAATTGTTTTTTGCTAAGTCTTAAATGTCAGCGTGCGCACGGATTGAAGGACGAGTAATTTTAAGCAATACAAAAATCGACTTGAGCGACCTCTAAATTTTACTATTTTTTTTTTTTAATTTCAAGAAGAGGATAAACAAATTGTTTTTTGCTAAGTCTTAAATGTCAGCGTGCGCACGGATTGAAGGACGAGTAATTTTAAGCAATACAAAAATCGACTTGAGCGACCTCTAAATTTTACTATTTTTTTTTTTAATCAAGAGCACCAACCCAACTCGTTTTAAATTTGAGAATGTACGTTATAAAATATGTCGTTGCGAAGTGCACAGAAGCTTTTTCGTTATACGAAATTAAAATTAAGAAGAAAAAAATTTAATTTTATGTTCCGTCTGATGGTAATTGAACCCGGACGCTCTTGGTAGCAACCAATTGTATCAAGCGTCTTTGCACACTCAGCTACACCCATACATGTAAATGTGTTTTCAAATGTTGAGTTTGAATCAACATCACAGCGCGCGATTAGTGCGTGATGTCGTACCATTATGTACAGTATATTTGGCTTAGCTGCACATCCTTCTTTGCACGAAAAACTTGTGCATGTAACCGAAAAAGGCACTTAAGCGAATTTTCTTTACTACTTCAATGAGGAAGGTATCCGAATCCCTATGAAACCAAATATTGGCGGAGCACTTACCATGTAGAAAATACTGCAAGCGAAATTTTTACCGAATGTTATCTAATTATCTATATAACTACATAAATTGATAGCCATTTTCGTTGTTCTGCGAGATGAGCAAAATAAATAAAAGGTTGTAAAATTAGGTAATTGTAGGGCCAGTGCAGGTAAACGTAATACTGTCATTGATAATTGATACTAGTCGCGCAATTTTTAAGGCAGGTTTCGCCAATGTGCAGGTATGTTGAATGCATCTATCGGAGCAGTTTCCTTATAAATGTTAAAAATAATGCTTTTGATGCGCATTTTGGGGTAGGTATCTTAAATGTGCACTTAAGCATAGAGGCAGCAAAGCAAAANTACTAGTCGCGCAATTTTTAAGGCAGGTTTCGCCAATGTGCAGGTATGTTGAATGCATCTATCGGAGCAGTTTCCTTATAAATGTTAAAAATAATGCTTTTGACGCGTATTTTGGGGTAGGTACCTTAAATGTGCATAGAGGCAGCAAAGCAAAATATACTGTACATATGTATGTATGTATGTGTTGTCACCGCTTTGCATGCTTTGTATACATATGCTTTCTTTATTACATATCAAAAAGAATCCGTGCAGTGAAAATGCGGGCGTATTTGATTTGAATATTTCCATTATACGTAGTGAAAAAATCCATTTTGTTAAGAATTTCCACTTGATTTAAAAACGAACATTTTTACACGGTAATCAAACAAAATTTTTTTATTCTTACAACGCGTTTTTTGTTCTCAGTGTACACATAACAACGAGCTATTTAAGTTTCTGGTCATTTTAAAATTTTATCCTTGAAATTTCGCAATATTTGTTTTTGAAAAAATTATATGTTAAGGGCTTATATACACTCGATAATTTCCTCGAGTTTCGTTCTTCTAACTTTGTCAGCTTAAAAATTACCTATTCGTCCGTGCGAATCAAAAAAATTTAATTTATTTAATTGTAAAGAAATTTCCTTTTGCATTTGTTACCCATCGNCACTCGATAATTTCCTCGAGTTTCGTTCTTCTAACTTTGTCAGCTTAAAAATTACCTATTCGTCCGTGCGAATCAAAAAAATTTAATTTATTTAATTGTAAAGAAATTTCCTTTTGCATTTGTTACCCATCGTAGTGTAATAAACAAAATGAAATCAATGTATGACATTAGGGTGCTTTTTTTTGCGACTATTTTTTTTTT
>NW_016158113.1:65099-91633 GCF_001687245.7 Rhagoletis zephyria | reverse complement strand
CTTCAGATGTGGTATCGGTCGAAGTTGTTGACGCGTCTGAAGTACTTGTGGACCCCTCTGTTGTAGTGGTGCTTTCGGTTGTTACTTCGCTGGAAGTAGTTGAATCTACAGTTGGCGTCGTATAGACATTTGGAGTTGTGCTTCCTTCAGATGTGGTATCGCTTGATCCTGTAGACAAGGATGTAGAACTTGTATTATCTTCTTGTGTTGTGCTGCGCTCAGTGTTTGTTGAAGTTATAGACGGACTAGATAACGTTGTATCATACACATTTTTTGTGGAAATTCGTGAGTTTGGTGTGGTACTGTAAAAATTATGTAATGTAGTCCAGGCCACGATTGATTCACTTGGAATGGGTGGCTTCTTTTGTGTATACGTTGGATTTTCTGTTGTTCCACCCGTCGCAGGTATTGAGCTGCTGGTAGATGTGCTTGGGTTACTGCTCGATGTTGGGTATATAACTGCTGTTGTAGAGACCGTGGACAAAGCGTACGGTGCCTGTGTTGGTAGCGTAGTTGTTTTATTTTTGCAATTCGTTCGGAACTGCAGGACAAACTTAAATGCGCCCAGGCCTTTGTGCAAAACTAGATGCGGTTTATTAAGTGGCATATCGGTCCCAAGGGCCACTAACAAACAAAGTACAAATATATGTTTGCGCATTTTTGCTTTTGATATCGTTTTTGCATTTATTAAACATATGCAGTCATGTGTAGATGACTTATGCTTGACGAAATATTTTTTTTTATACCGATTTTAGCTGCTTGACGAGTTTTTTCTGAAGATATAAATTATTTATATGAAACTCTGTTTTACGTTGTGTTTATATTTTTGGCTTCACAGCATGTAGGTTTTTTTCACTTTTTCAATATCTTTTACAATATTAATTTATTTATATATATATATTTATAATTACGAATATGGCCAACCATATTCAAAGAGATTCACATTGCTGCCAAAATTAAATCCTTTTCGTTTAGTTAGTTGCACACCAAACAATATTTTTTTTTTTCAGGATACTAATATAAGTAAACTTTTACTCACTAACTCGACAGTTTTTTAACGCATATAAATTTTTTATTTTATTTCTATTTTTTCGCCTCGTTAAGTTTTAATNTCACTAACTCGATAGTTTTTTATATAAATTTTTTATTTTATTTCTATTTTTTCGCCTCGTTAAGTTTTAATCTATTTTTCGCGTTCCCGCGTCGACTCGTTTCAAACAACTGTGTTTGAATTTAGAATTTCCTCTATTTAATTATAATTTTTAGTTGCGCAATAATTAGAAAAAAAAAATATTTTCTATGCACATGCATATGTATGTATGTATGTATGTATTTTTAAAAGGTATACAAATGCACATTCATAGGTGTTTATATAAAGTTTACTCACCTTTATTAGTAAGCACGCGACAAGCTTTGAGACATCATTTCCAGTAGTACCTTGTTTCAGAACGTGGTTTGCTGTCATTTTCGATATAGGGCTCGCAAAGGGAAATATGAATTTTATTTTGTTTGTAGGTTCGTATGTGTTACAGGTAGTATTTTTTATTTGTTTGCTAATTTACTAAAGCTCAAAGCAACACAAGCAACAAAATAAAATTTTTGAAATATTTTTAAAGATTTAATTGTTTAATCAGCAGTAGACGAAGATTTAATAACTTTATTACTACTTGCTACTACATACAATTATTTTATTGAACCGAATCATAAAACTGCTAATTGGGATTTTTGCCCCGAATTCTGTGTTTGTAAATATTTATTTCTGTAAATATGTATGTGTGTATGTTTGTATATGAAGCATGGAAGTCACAGAATTCATTTCATCGGCTGTCGATCATAATATATGTATATACATATGTATATGGGCATACATATCTTTGTAGATATAAAATACTAAAGAAACTCGGCTTCGACCTTAAAAGATTTTATATTTAACGCCAAAATTTTGCTTAGAAAACATTTTTTTATAGTGAAAAAATTAACTTATCTTACGAGTACATGTGTGTGTGCTTGCATGTGAATTTATAAAAAGAATAGTGATACTCAAAAATCTTCTTATTTGTATGAATTCTCTTATTATTTTCCATCATGAAAATTATTATTTTGAAAAAAAATAAAAATGCACCATATCGAGCCTTAACCGCCAAAATTAAGTGAGCGACATTTTTTTCGAAATTTTCTTTTTGATGTAGAAATATTCCTAGAGCATCTAGATGCATTTTGAAAAAAAAAATATAAAAAAAAATTTCGTTTACGTTATTTTGGCGGTAAGAGCTCGGATATGTAGTTATGTACACACGTACTTATTATATAAATTCTTAAATACAAAATTGCGTTTTACAAAATTCTCACGCAATTATTTACTAATTTTACACTTCATTAAATGTTTTTGTGTAATGCGCGTTTTTATTAAAATAATATGCGAATGCATAATAAGGGCGTTTTTACTTCGTTTGGTAATAAATGTACACATGAACATACATATGTATGTAAATATATTTACAATTAGTAAACATAACAATATTGCTTTATAAACATTTTTTCGAAAACTTCTTACCTCGCATGAAATTCACAAATACTGAGTGAACGCAATTTTATGGTGTTTCCGTTTCTACCAAAAAATGTCGCATTTTGATTGCCCCTTTCTCTTATCATGTTCGATTCCAAAATAAGGGCAAACGGTGAGAAAATTTTTTGTTCGTTTCTTAAAATGTCACACTCTTGTAAGGCAAATAAGGCACATTTTCTGCCCTTAGAAGCTTCGTTAGGGGAGATGGGCGCCCTGAAAATCAAATGAATGAAATGCGTGAGCTGGACAAGGACACGAAGGCAAAAACATGCCCCTTTACATGGTTGAGTGTAACATTAAACACATTTTGCACCGTGGAACGGCAACATTTTTTGGAAAAAAAATAAATCACCATTAGTCAGTTCAGTTAAGCGTAGTTCAGTTTTCTTCTATTTCTATGTATGTGCATTAGGGTCGTCTAAAATAAATAAAGTCAGAATTTTAATGCTTTCACCCCCTAGGATCGTTCTATATCGAAAAAACGTATACCCCTAGTTTTTTATTTTGAAATAAAAAAATATTTAGAGGTCGCTCATGCTACATGCATTTTTGGACCACCTAATGTGCATATCTGTTTATACTTTTTCCAATAGCATAGAGTCAGTACTCTAACACAAAAAGAAAAAATAAGAAAGTGCCGAATATTGTTCTACTAAGAATTGTTCGAGACGATTATTAAACCTCGCTTCGGATTTGTGGAACATTTCGGTTCGGTTAATGGATCAGTTAGTTTGTAAAAGCATGCGATTTATCCGGTTCAAGCCCGGTACATATGCAGCTATACTGTATACAGTGACTCAAACAAGCACATATTTTGTTTTATCATCAACAAAATGTTAGCAATTTTTATTCTCTATTTTTCAACTGGAATAAATGAACGTTATTTTATTATTTATACATTAACTTAAATATGGTTTTCTATAAACATCGGTTTTAACAGTAGGCACCATGATAAAAACATAGTAAGGTAAAACCGTTCTCTCAATTCGTCGGCCATGATTTTTTTTTTTGAAGTTTGCTAACATTTTAAGATCATATAAAATTGAGAGTAAAAAAAAGGAATTGTTCGACGTTGTTGTTGTTTGAGATTGAAAATGAGAATGTGTGTGTGAGTTTGTGTGTAAAATTTCAAAATTAAATTGCTTGCAAACGTCAAGAATTTGAAAAATTCCTCTCAGCGGTTCTACCTTCCTATTTTTTTATCATGGTAGGCAGCTCGAATCATTCAATCACTGTGACCGCCAAATTTTATATTTGTACAAAGTTTAGAAAATTGAACAATTTTTCATGAGGTCTATGTTTAATTTTTTTTTTTTCTCTGGGCCAACTGAATTGTTTCTTAGTTTTTAAAAAGCTTGACCTAGTATGTATTTTTTTTAAATCATTTCGTGAATCAAATCCCCACTGGAGTTATATTTGCGGTTTCAACAAAATAAAAAAATAGATTTGGGTGTTTCCATGATGTCGGGCATGACATTTGTACGACGAAAATGGAAGCCGCTTATGCAAAAATAAAGGTTTTCCTTTCTTAAACATTCTTTAAATAAAGTCAAATTGCGGACCATTACAACCAATTCCCTCTTAATCAGAAACAGTTTATTGTTGGTTTAATTTTGAATTGAAATGTGATAACTAACGGACGTGACTGATTTTTTCCACATGCAATATTTTTACTAGTTAGTAATGCATATATTAAAATCTCACGAGTGGTTACATTTTCCAACGCGAACTTGTATTTAAATGAAAATTAGAATAAGATATATTAAAAAAGTAGAAATAACCACTCGCGATCATATACACTTAGGTCTCTTTTTATGCGGTTCATGCGTTCCTCAGAAAGCCGCATAAAAAAATTCGCATAGAAAAGTTCTTTATTTACATACAAAAACAGAGGATGCGTTCCAGCATTTTCAAAAACTGCATAAATTCAGATACCCCATGTAAGAAATTCTAAAAAAAAAACGCATAAAAAATCCAGTGAGGCATTATTAAGCAAAAAAACTATTTATTTCTTCACTTCAACACTTATTATTCCATGTAAAACTGAACATTAATGAAACAAATAAAACCTTATCTGTATTTGGGATGTAAAAAATAGCAAAATATGTAATGAATTATGTAAGAATACAAAGACAAATTATTTATCAGAAGCATTGTCTCTTACGCACTGAAAAAGTAATAAAAACTCTCAAAAAAGCAAATTCGCTACTGCGGGTTTGAAAAACCGTATAAATTCAAATCTGCATAAAAAGAGACCTAAGTGTACTGCTTAGTTGCGTATGTAACGTATACGCCCCGTAGCGCCATACGCAGTCATCTAACACGTTTTAACAAAGTCATATTATTTAAAAGTTGTTAAATATTGACGTGGGAGATTTTTACACATACATATGTATATATGTAAAAATGGAATTTTGGTTTCTCAAATTAATTTTTTTTTTCATTCGGTGACACACTAGTTTTATTACACTAGATTCGTTCGTTTTGCCTCGAAAAACCTTTTCACTATTTAATTTTAACATTTTGAAGTATCTTAAAATATTAATATTAAAAAATCTTAAAATTTCAAAAATTACAAAATAGCTGCGACATATGTATAAAACGCATGCTGCCATTTTTTTTTTTAATTTGGTGGCACACTCTTGAAACTTCACAGATATATTATATTTGATACCAATTTCCATAGCCTCTAATATGAAATTTCTATTTGAAAACTATATAATTTAATTTATTATTAAGTTTTTTCAGTTCAGAAATTTTAAATTATAAAGCTATTTGAACTCATTTACTTGCATTTTCGGTTTAAATTTTTATGGAAACACCCATATGTACATATATATAATGTATTAATAGTAAATTTAAAGATGCAGCTCTATAAATATATTAGATGAAACACCCGGTTTATTCGATATACGGAAAATGTCGATTTCGAAAAAAAAAACCGCCAGCCATTTTAGTAACAATGTATGTATATTTTCATGTAAATGCATTGCACTATGTTAGATTTTTCCTGCAGGCAGGCGTTGGTGTAATATAAAGCACGTTTTTCTTTTGCTGGAATTAAGTTTATTGACCCTGAAAATGTTGTGAGAAATTCTTGCCATAGTGCTAGCTATGCAGTTATTGCAGACATATGTTGGTATCAACAAAAAACTTGTCATTATTGTGACTTATCTACTGCAATGATTTTCTTGTTGAGACTATAAGCACTTACGATGGTCTGTAGTAAAAATGCATGTACCGATATATGCTTTGAACAGTTTGTGATTACATATAACCAGAATTGTTTTATAATTGCACCGGTTGAATGTATTTCTACCTAAACATTAGGGCGCATTACTTTAATTCTTGTTTTGTTATACAATATATCAAAAGGCTAAAGAAGTACTTACCTTTGAGATCAGACCTGCATTTAGTCGAAAGTTTAGTAAGTATGAAAATACCACCTCTAGTTATCCTATGTTCTGCAATGCAATCAAACGGTCTTTGGTTCTGTGGAGTTCTTAAAAAATTCATATTCTTCAAATTTTTCATCTGTTTCTTTAGTTGCGTATGTGTTGCAAATGGGACTACCGAGATCATTCGTTGGTTAAATACATATGAAGGTATATGCAGTTCTTTCGCTTCAGGCTGTTTACCCTTTTGCTTTATTTGTTAACATTGGTTGTATACATTAAATAGTCCAACGGTGGACAAACGCGGCTCTTTGAGCCAAATGCGGCTCTTTGCTTAGCAAAGTGCGGCTCTTTTCACTTTCTCTTTGCTTAGCACATTTTGGCTCGTTTTACTTTTTAAAATACATATTTCTTTGCTGGACATTCTTTTCTATTGTGTTGTTTTTTATTTTATACTTTTTATAAACACACTAGCTGACCCGGCGAACTTCGTCCCGCCCAAAATTTATTTTTTTATTGCAACATTTGGTCCAACGTTTTCCTCACAATTCACGTTCAAGTTGGTTTCGTGGTCGTCAGAAAGCATATTCTCTATTGCCGTCTTAAATAACTAATGAAGTCGTTATGTCCGTGAAGAAGTTCTTGCAGCAACAATGATACGGTACGATGATGAATCTTCCTTGAATCTGTATCCTTGTATCCTGTATCCTGTGTCCTTGAATCTGGAGGCAATCTCAAGATGGGGGAGTATCATTGGTCGAATATACATAGACTTACTTCAGACGAAATATCATAAATGTCCTACAATTTTCATTATAGGCATTCAGAATTGTCTTTATTCTGTTTAAGCACAGTAAATCAAGGACTGCAATGGTTATGATAGTAGATTTAACGGAGGTAACTTCACTACTTTGGTGCATGGTATTTTCGAATGACTTCACTTGATAATTTTTAGGAATAACTCGACTCCAGCGCCACCTGGTGTTTTAAGTTGTGAACCCCGTTTATTAGGAGATCAACAACACGTACCGAAGAATTATATATGTATTTACAGATAGGTAAAAGTTTCAGTATGTTTGGAAGGCGCCACGCCCACTTTTCTCCATGAGTATGGGATTGATACCATTTCAATACTTCCAGAGATATGCGGTATGAAAAATTCGATTTGTATGGGAGATGCCAATCTCGGCAAAAAGCTACCTGCTTGCCAAATTTCAAGCAAATCAGACCATAAAAAAAGATTTTTTCGAATAGATAGGTCTCTGGTCAACCTACCGGATAAAAGGATCTTATATGCTAGATCGGTCNATCTCGGCAAAAAGCTACCTGCTTACCAAATTTCAAGCAAATCAGACCATAAAAAAAGATTTTTTCGAATAGATAGGTCTCTGGTCAACCTACCGGATAAAAGGATCTTATATGCTAGATCGGTCGGCAAAAAGCTACCTGCTTGCCAAATTTCAAGCAAATCAGACCATAAAAAAGATTTTTTTCGAATAGATAGGTCTCTGGTCAACCTACTGGTCCACCTACCTGAAAAAGTATCCTATATGTTAATCGAGGCAAAAAGCTACCACGAAAATTTGGTTTAAAATTACAGGGCACACTTTCTTCTTTTATGTGTAGTAGTTTTTTTTTAGATTGGTGCAAAAAATCATAACAAAGACAGAAACAAATGCAGGTATTTTAAGCACAGTTTTGTTACACAAATACTCTGACGACCAGAGACAAAAATATTGGCTAGTATTTGTCATTTGATTTGCCAGATATATGTTTTATCGGTACACATACACAAAATTCGCATTCGCAAAGGCTCCACATTGATTATTGCGAATGCGAATGTTAAAATTAACGCGGAAACTCCGCGGTCGCGAACGCGAATATTCGCAACAACCCTGGCCTCGATATACGAGTTTTCGTTTTCTCATCAGCGCATTAATTTCTCGATGCAACCAGTGGTGCCAGATTGTGGGTAATTTCCCTATTTGAGGGATATTTTGCATCAAAAATTATTAAAAGGGAAAAAAGGGACACTTCATATAACTAAGGGATTTTCTTTTGACGCAGTTATTGTTGCATAATTGATCAAAATTCCAGAATATTCGACATTCTTACGTAATTAATCGTTCTGAAAATGTGATGTGGAGTGAAATGGTATATAATTGTTAAAAAGTATAAGGACAATTTCGAAAATTTTCTTAGCTTAACCAACTCAAGCGCTGAGTAAGAAAGAATCTTTTCAGTTGTAACTGGTGTTCATGTAAAAAGCGGAACAAATTATCTGATGAAATGTTAAATAGCACATGAATGTGCTTCAATTTTAAAGTCACCAAAAAATTCTTTTAAGCCCTTAGTGAGTGAGCAAAAAAATGAAAGGGAAAAAATGAATGAGTGAAAAAAATGCAGAAATGCGTTTTTTTCTTAACAGCGGTCGGCCCTCGACAGGCAACGGCAAACCTCCGAGTGTATTCCTGCCATGAAAAACAGCTTCTCATAAAAATACACTCGCCATTCGGAGTCGGCGTAAAACTGTAGGTCCCTCCCCTTTGTGTGACACCAAGGGGACCGCCACAAATTGGAGGAAAAGCACATATGTGTTAGCGCCAAACTATTATTATTATTTTATATGAATTTTACTTCTTTACTACTGAAACATGTATATGTTTAAATTTGTTGGGAATTTTGTGGGATAAATTTTCAAGATGTGGGTAATTGAGGGATTTTTTCCCCATTTCCGTGGGATATTTAACAGAGAATGTCTGGCATCACTGGATGCAACCTATAAAAATTTGTACCCAGTTCTCAAATTTTGTGAAGAGAGAAAATCTTCATTAGGCGAAACTACACAAAAAAAAAATTATTGCTGATTGTACGAGGGATTGTACATATATTCAACATGAGAAACTCCAAATAAGATGCCTACCAGGCGAATGTTGTAATAGTAAAGAAGTTCTCAAAGAGGGAAGGGTGCGTTTTACATTCAGCCTGTTCCGGATGATATTCACTGCATTGCGATTGGTCGAAATAATCCGTTGAATACCACTCGTGTTTCAAAAGTAGTCGCATATTTTCATTATGTTTCCCAGCCTAGAATTGTTTGAAAAATAAGTTATCGGGGTAAAAATCCCGACCACAAAGTACAAATTTATGGAAAAATAAAATGCCGTTTCAAGGCTAATAAATCTAGAATCATTGAAAAAGATTTTTAAAATCCCCTAGCTTTTGGGGAAAAATTAGCAAAGTTATTTTTAGTCCCGTATTCGGCTGCCATAATTATGTGGTCACCGTAGTTATGATGGAATCCGAAAAACTGGAAATGGAACATAAAGCTTTGCCATTGCTTGGATTCCGGCAACAAGTACCAGATTAATAATATCAGCTGATGAAAACAGCTGCGTGACATATGTATATTTCCAATTTTTGGTACAACGTATGACTGAGTCTTTGTACTCTACAATGAAATTCGTAAAGTCAGAATACCGTTCACATATCGTTCACGATAATTATTGAAAGTTATAACTTGAAGCTTTTTGTGTTCGCGTACCCAAAAAACTTGCAAAGTAGGGGAAATTGAGAGAGCAAAATGACATTTCATTTTGAGGGAAAGCTGCTAGTTTCTGCTGGAAAAATTTTTGCCAACAGCAATTGTCCAACAAGAAAACAGCTGGTTGGAATTTACGCAAATCCCTAAATTGATCGATGGTTTGGAAGTTATAATAGTAAAATGCGGCTAATTAAACTTGTAAGAAGTAAGTAATTATTCGTTTAGGCAGAGAACTGTGTCAGGATAAAAATTCGAGATTTGTTTTCTTACGTTTTAAATTTTATACTTTTGAATGTAAACAATATTTCTATCAGCTGTTCGTCTAACCAGCAGGTTTCTGCAAATTTTCTGTTCGCGTACTATTTTGGATATTTATTCCTGTGAGAGAACAGGCAAGATGACATTTCGCCGGAAGTTTGCTGTTGGACATTTTTACTGAAGATTTTAAACGAACGTACCTATTGACTAACCAACATTTAACAGAACTGTTACGAACGGCTTTAACTGACGTATAACCAGATTGATGAAAATTTGCCGAAAGGGGTCTTTTGAATTTTCTTTAATATCAATCTTACGTACATAAGAATAATAATAAAAGTAATGTTTTTAATTTCTAATGATAATTTTATTTAAAAATTAAATTATTGCTTTTGTTGCTTTTTTGTGGCACTTTGTAGCGTTTATAAATTATATGTGGCTCTTTTCGGCCTTGGCCTTGCCCACCCCTGGTATAGCCCAATGGTATTTTATTGCTTTATACCTACGGTGACCATATTTATGGGAGCCGAATACGGGACAAAGAATAATTTTGCAAATTTTTTCCACAACCACTTACAGATTTAAAGCCTTCTTCCACGATTCTAGATGTATTAGCCAGCATCCTTTTAGTAACATCACAAATTTGTAGGATATTTTTCTCGAAATTTTTACCTTGCAAAATTTGTTAAAAAATCATTTTTGGCAATTTTTTTTTTGACGTTACGCAATTTTTCATACAATGTAAGTATGTTCGACAATTTTTTTAAAAGAGAAGCAAATGAGCAGCACTTTCCACATGCACTTTATTATACTCAATTTTAATGAGCTACAAAACTGCAAATCAAATTTTTTTCTAAAGATTCCAATGAAAACAGTAGACATTTTCGTAAAACATCAGAATTAATGTTTATGGTTTTTTGCAGAAAGTCGGAAATTTGAATTCATATGGTTTTTGTTTGGAAAAGAGCTTTACTTTCATAAAAGAATAATTAATATTAAATAACATTAAAAAACATTAAATAAACTAAAGAGAAAATAGGCAAAATGTCGAACCCTAATTTATATTTTGCTCACTGTATATATTCCTCGATTCGAATCACAGGCATTCAGATTAGAAAATAATAACTGTTAATGGAGAAAACAACATCACTTAAAAGTGGTTCATGGCATACCATTTTAATGAGCTGTCAAGGCGTCGAAATACCGAACACCGAATACGGGACAAATACAGGACATTGAAAGAAATACAGAAAATTTGGCGTCCCTTATAAAATAAATAAATTACCAGGGCAATGGGTCAAAAAAAGAGGACTGTCCCGTATAATAAAGGACGGATGGTCACCGTATTTATACCACCAGCTGAGACCTTTGCCCTGTACTTTAGTTTAAAAATTTCGCTTTGGCTTGTTGTCAAGTTATATGTATCTATACGGTTATTTAATAATACTATTTTCATTTTAAGTTGAATCTGATTCATATTAGTTTAATAGCAAACAAGATATGCTAGAAAATCTTCACATCGCTCTACTGTCACATTTTATGCTTGGCTCGGGTTACTTCAGCATTCTGTGGGAATAATACGACATAAGCTTCCTGCTGTTCTTCTTTTAGCTGTTGTCCACGTAAATTTACCACATCGGCATCTACATGGACAATGTTTTCTTGAATTTCGGAATTATCCGCAAAGTTATGAAAAAGATTTCGGAATTGTATATAGAATTCTGTTGTATCTGGTCCAATGAGAAACACTAAGGGAGTTTGATTTATTAACTGGATTGCCCCAGCTGCTGCTATTAGGCAGCACACTATGATGAAATATATCTGCATTTTTTTTTTTTTTTTGTTACTTATTGCAACGTTTACGGCAATAATTTTTAAATGATTCTATCACAATTGACTCCCAATTAATTTTATAATATTATTGTATTTGTATAGATTTTAAAAAATATAAATACTCGTACTTTTAATTTCGGTCACCAAATATTTGCATAGTTTTCGTCAATTTAATATCAAAGGTATTTAAGTATTTTACAAAGCAGAAATATTATTTCAAAAATATTCGCAAACACTTTTTGAGCAACTAAATTAAAACTTGTCATTTTCGCTATTTAAAAGTAAAATGAGCATTTCGCGAATTAAAATTTGACAACTTTTTATTAAAAAATGCAACAACAAGTGTTTGCAGATATTTAAATATATACAAACATACATATTTTCAAATTTTAGAACGTGGTTGGTATCATTTTTGATGTTCAGAGCTTAATAGTTGCGAAAAACCACGATAGCGTTAATTTTTTCACTCTGCTGCGCAATAATTCGTTCACGAAAATTTTTAATTACGCCAGCTTAAAAATATTTGGGTAGGAATAAGTAATAGCCATATATGTATGTATGTATGTAAATATATGGGGCGTTCCATACCAAAATGGACGGGGTTCACTCTTCATGATTTGTTTCAAATTTTTAGGGTTGATGGATAAACATAAATAATATATAAATATGAAATTCGAGCTTGAATAATACATTTTTAAAAACTTCACAGCACAAAAACAAAAACAAATCGATTTAA
Source organism: Rhagoletis zephyria (assembly GCF_001687245.7). Taxonomy (NCBI): domain Eukaryota; kingdom Metazoa; phylum Arthropoda; class Insecta; order Diptera; family Tephritidae; genus Rhagoletis; species Rhagoletis zephyria. The sequence continues at coordinate 79,301 of NW_016158113.1, read as the reverse complement.
TAGTTTTTCAAATATCTCGAGAACGGGGCGAGGAAAATTTTTTTTTTAAATCACACATACACACACCAACATTCTCTATGAAAACAATATTTTTTAAATTTTTTTCTTGAAAAATTATTCACATACAAATTTTTTGATAAAAAAAATAGTTTTTGAAAGTATGCTATCTCAAAAAAAAATTTAAAAAACCAAAATGATAGCTCTGAATATTGCGCAATATTTAATTATAGTATTATGGGCAGTGTTGCCAGAACTTTTTGGGGTGACCGGCTAGATTGGACAAAAAAAACGGCTAAAAACGGCTAAAATGTTTCAACTAGAATTAACTAGAATTAACTACTGGACTAGTAAATCCATTAAATTTTTTTTTGCTAACAAAGATTATTCCTAGCTAAGCTGTACACCACTTTATTTTTGTTTAACAAAGAAATGTTCATGTTTGTATTACTTAAATATAAAAACAGAGATAAATTACAAACTTATGGCATTTTCTTTTCTATTAAACAATTTTGCCTTCTTATAAATATTGTAACATTTGCAGTAGGTTGCTTTTTGTCCCGCAAAATGACTATATTAGCAAAAAGTATGGCACTTTTGCTTAGGCGGAGGGCAATATATTGAGAAATGAACACGTAAAGTTGTGAAAGGGCTGAGGAAAACAGAGCAACATTATTTCGAGAAAAGAAAACGCCATGATACAAACACAGAAGGTAGTTTAATATATTAACATTCGTTGTTGTTGCCGAACTTTTAACAAGTTTATGACATTTAACTAAAATCATGCCACCAGATTCACTAGTAGACACAATTTTGATTCTTGTAAAAGTAAAAAAAAAATAAGTTAGTGAAGTTGGATGAAAATACTAAAAGTGTTGCGCGTTTCCAAACTGTCAGAATTCGGTACACCTGAGTAAAGATTCGAAAATAAAGTTCTTTGCTTTTCCGAGGATAGGGTACGTAATACGTGCAGTTCGACGACAAATTGCTGACGCAAAATATTTTTTAACCTCTAAAAGATGTACCGTTATCCATGGAACAGGAAGGAGGTCGAGTTAAAATGATGGCCTGCAACTTGTAACAGTACCAATTTTTGGATTCTCGGAATTTTCTGATAAAGATGTGGTGCTGCTAAAAAATTTTTATACATAAATATAAGCACGAAACTATGTATTTGTGACAAGAATTATCCACAAAAGATGAAAACTATTGCAGTTTCATTTTATAAAATTTTTGTTTATAGAAAAATGCATAAGTAAGACAGTTTGGGTACGGTTCGGTTATTTGTACAATGATTTTGGGTTATCGTGTCCAAACACGTGACCCGAATAAATAAAAATTGTACATATACGTCTAGCAAAGGGATTAAGCTTTAATTTAAAATAAAGATTTCGGTTTGAAATATGCACATTTATTGTAAATTTGGAGGTGGATTTTGCGCAAAAATACTGTGGATGGCGTAACCGGAGTTGGACTGATGAGGTTATTTCTTCTAGTGCGGCTGAAGGCCACCAACTCGGAAACAACAATGATAACAAAAATAAAATATATTAGCACCATGATGCAATTCTTCACAGGTATTGTCTCCCCAGAGAGTTTTGCTCCACATCGAAATTTGTGCTCTTTTATTTTGTTGCGTGTAAAACTTCACACTTAAATTTAAGACATTCTTAACAAAAATTGAAGCAATTTTCGCCTATTTTTCTTTAGTTTATTTAATGTTTATTATTTTTTACAATATGTAGCTCATTACTTAACAAAAACCATATACTACATCCAGATTTTAGACTTTGTGTAAAAATTATGAAAATTCTGCAAAATTTCAGCAAAATTTGTAATAATCAGCTAAAATGGCGCGTCCCAGTTTATATGTAATTGGGTTACTCGCTTAAAACAAAAAAAAAAACATTGAAATCGGCTCACTATCTGAAGACTTTTCGGGTTAGAAAAAATTGTTTTTCAATTTTATATAACACAGCCCGACAGAAAAAAAATTTCTCACGGATAAGACTAGCCATTTCTAATAGATTTTGGATCACTAAATTTGTAAAAATAAAAACTTGTATATTTGAATTTTAATAAAATAAGGCGAATAGCAAATAGCAAAATCGGCTAAAACCGGCTAATTTTTTTTGCAAAACGGCTAACAAATCGGCTGCCGGCTAAACCGAATTTTCTCCGGCTGTTTGCTATCGTAACCGGCTAAATCTAGCCGGAAAACGGCTAAAATGGCAACACTGACTATGTGGTGCACTCGTCAATACTTTTAGTTAAGGATATTCGATAATTTCGTTATCCGGTTATTCGGATTTTTAAATCAGATATTCGAACATCCGTATTCCTGAGATTACAAAAAATCCGTATAGAACTTCTAGCCCTAATATATAATAATCCAGAAACGCAGCCAAAGTACGCTGACAAATATATGTTAATACGTACTTATTAACTTGCTCCATTCTAACTACAACGGAGGGTGATAATTACATATATGCACGTATGTACATATCGTTAGTATAGTACGGGCGTAAATCACATCGGCGCTGAAATACAAAAAGCCTTAACTAAGTAAAAATCCAAAATTCACATTTTGATTGATTATGATGCGTTTCATCGAATTATAAGTCCCCACGTCGTTTTATGCAAAAAAAAAATTGAGTTGAGGCTTTTTTTGCATTTCAGCGACGATACGCCCTTTCCATACTATGTTAGCAATACAGTCTGCCGGCCTAAGAATTTGTGCAAACGATACGTAAATAAAATACAAATTTCATATAGTTTCCGCCATCTTTTTATTAAATTCATTTATTACAGACACATATGTATGTACGTATGTATGTATGTATGTATGTCTCATTTGTATTGAGACTTGAACACTACACTACATCATTTTATCATTATTTCTAGATTAAATTTATGTATGTATGTATAAACTAACATACATATGCATTAATTAATTTGTATTTCGTTTCCTTCATGTACTGTTAATTCACTTCAATGTACTTTTATTATTTGTAATATTGTTGATTTTGTACTAATTTAAAAATACGAATATACATTTGTATGTATAAGAATTGGTATATATTTGAAGAAAAAAAAACACGAAATTAAGATTTCATCGATTTTAAGAATACAAATGTATACACTTTTACATATAGAACTATGTATGTATATAAAAAGATGCTTATATGTCTGAGGAAAAAAAAAAAACAATATTCATAGACCACCCCAATGCAAAAAGTTCAGTCGCAATGATTTGTTTATTATATTAAGCGTTTAAAATCGAGAAGCAGCAGCAGTTTCGCAGTTACCGTAGAGGACGTTTTCCATAACACTGCTGTGTATGGAATGGGCACCATCCCAAGTACATACACCACAGTTCTGTAAATGAATTGGGTCTAGAAATATATAATGTCCTCGTTTAATTTAACAAACTTACATCACATATATAAAAATGTTCCTTCGAGCGTAATATGTGGGATTTAATGCGATTCACCTTTATACTCCTGCCACGATAGGTCGTTTTTGATTTCAAAACATGATTGTTAACAGTTACTGTAATGAGATGTGTCAAAGTTAACGAAAGTTATGTAAATAACAGATGAGTTTATTACACGTACATAATTGAAAATTTTTTTCGTATGGACTCATATTTTCACCACTTTCATCCTTCATTTCATCCAATGCCTGACCATAGCGTATTATTTGCATTTCATGCTTCAGTGCTAATATAAATTCATTGCTATTGCAGTTCAAACATCGTGTAAAGAGATTACTCTCATATATTTTTATGTCCAACAGCCGAAGTATATTCAATACTTGTTCTACGCTGGAATCAGTAGGGATTTGTAGACAATGCTCTTGTGGCAATTCACTAACAAACAAATTATAACGCGAGTCCCGTGTAAGTACATAACGATTTTCCCTTTTAGCGATATCAATATAGTGATCCAAGTCGTCCTTGATTACTTCCACGCAATCGATTCCTAACTTACGTAACTCCTTTGACAGGCCGTATAGCATGCTGTCACAAATGAATTTCGTTCGAATACCGCTAAAATATTAAAAAAAAAAAACTTAAAATTATTATCATTGAATTTATTGGAATAAATATAGAAATATACTTTAGAATACCAACAAGTATGCTTACCCATTGTTTTCAGTTTTTGCATTAACTGCTTTAACTCTCTGCGCATTCATTTTAACTACACCGGAACTGGGGTCGTCGAACTGCTCGTTGATAACGCGCTTCATTCGAAACAAATAACCTGTTTTGCCCGTTGTAACCTCATCAACTACTTGATCAACATCTAAACCCATGCGTGTTAAAATTTCTGAAAGCACTTGATAAACTTGTAACAAACAGTGCGCATCCAGGGCTACAAAAGAAAAAATATACATGTAAGATGAAAATTGCATTGAAATTATTATGAGTTTTTCTACTCACCAGCGTATACGATTTGGTCATGACGGAGCGGCCTATTGGCCCAATTTGAACATTGATTTGATTTATCCAACTTTTTACCCAAGCAGATCTCGGCCAACACGCATAAACTTTCTCCCGAATTGAAGCCACTCTCAAATGGAAATTTGACAATCTGTAAGTACTTCAAACGTCGCCATAACTCACGCAAATCCAAATAACAAGTTTTCGAATTAAGGTTTAATTGCAACGGCAATGATTTGTGCAACATACGCAAATCTTGATGCAGGGAAAATCCTATTTTCAAAATCTCCAAATTATTGAACACTCTACGTCCGAGTTCCTGCCATAAATCATCACTAAGGTTAGGCGATAAGCAATCTAATAGGTAGACGCGATCCATAATAGCCATCTGCAGCAGTGATATGACATTTTCATTACAAACCGTTGGCTTCCACTCGGAATCGAAGGCGATAAGCAGTTGGCCTTCCAAGTAATCTAACATGTCAAGAAACTTCACACGATCATCTATTATCAAAACGCATTCAATGGGGAGATTTAGTGTCAAGTAGCGATTTGCTGTTAAGGAATTTGAACGTTTTGATTTGTTCATTGCCCCCGCACTATTAGCGGAATTAGATGATTCATTGCTAGTGTTGTGCATATCCTCAATCGATCGGTTCTTTTGCATGTACTGGCGTATATCATTGGGACACTCATCCTTCTGTAGGTTGAAGTACTTTACCCAGAAGATTGCTTCCTCATAGTCACCGTAAGTTGCTACATTTGAAATCAAATCTAATTGTAATGGTTTCGTACTGGCAGCATCGCGAGCTAATTCACGCCAAGCCTCGCAACTCATTCCACCATCTTGGTATTTGTGCCACAGGTAATGCATATACGAACAAGACTTTGTAAAATTCAGATTGGGGGTATATTGAGAATCAATTTTATATTTCTTCGCCAAACGCGTGACTAACTTAGACATGGGACGATAACTTAAGACATTATGTTTGATATCTTTGTACTCATATTTTCTGTAAAGCAAAATAAAGTAATAAAAAATTTTTTTAATTCTTAGGACAGAGGCAAAAAAATTTGTCTGAACCTAACTTACGTTAATATTTCATCACAGTGTTCCATAACAGTCTTTTGTTTATCCAATAAGGAATCAAGAAATTGCACGGTTGGCAATGTCAAATCTTTAGCTGCAGTAAGATACTCTTCCGCCAATGACACCTTGTCTTGTAAAATCAAAGGGAATATTATATCGAAAATGTCAAAAAGATTCGTAATTTGCAAGTGCATTGTCCAATAAGCCGCCTGTAAAATGGCTGATAAGATTTCTTGAAATATAATATACTTATATTTATATATTTACATCTTTGAAGTGCCCATGTGTAATTAGTTCCTTTATTTTAGGCACCAACAGTTCACGTATCCTGTTCAATTCATAGGTGGTCATCACAGCCTTATATAACGGTACAATTCCGCAAGTCTTCACAAAATTGAAAGCAACCATGCGCGTGTTGTCTGTGCTTTTATTCGATATATCTGGATATTGTTTGTGGAGGTCGGAAATGGTTTCTAGTACTATATATGTACAAAGAATCATTAGTTCTATAAAGATGTATCAATTATTCAAAGTCCAAGTCTTACTGTATAGTGCCAAGTTCTTGTTTTTTAAATTATTACACCCTGGACAATTAGCGAATAATTTTAAGGCCAGGAGGAGAGGATCTGCATCTTTCATGAGCATCACAATGAGATTGTGCTGAGCAGACGGTGTGCGTTTGTCTATATTGAGAACATACATACATATGTATATGTATGTACATACATGCATATATAAGGATAAAACATTTATTAGGTAAGAAACTGTGAAAACTCTGGAGGAAAACTTCTCACATGAATTCCAGTGCTCCTTGTAACCATCGAACCAGTTGCCAACGTCAGGGCTGAGACTGCGGTCAAAGTTTTCCCTGTTTAGACCCGCACCGATTGTGATGTCTGGTACGACGGTGATTTTTTGCATCCCATCTGAGAGGCTAAACCAATCCTCATCGTCCTCATAACCGGCTGGAATACCACGATAACTCATCGTGAGAACTTATTTTGCAATGCAATTCCGTTTTACTTTTATATTTTTGTTTTATATTTTGATGACAATACAAGTAATTCCAAAATCACTATTGTGATGAATTTGACAGCGCTGCCATGTTTCGGAATTTTTCTTGATAATGCACATACGCATGGTCTCCTTACATCCGGGTAATAAATAACAATAAGGTATTGAAGTGAAATTGGTTTTTAATTGATTAAAATAAGTACGAAAGCCAAAAATATATATACTTTCTTTCACATTCAATTTATTAGTATTATTATTTTCGATCACATGAATAAATGCTAAGAAAAAAATCGCATAACATATAAAGTGGCATACCATAAATTGAAGCGTGTTGCTGCAAGTGCGTCAAACACATTTATCGATTATGTACTCGACTGACCGGTCCATATCTAACAATAATTTTATAATTGTTTGTCAAAAAGCGTAAATTTTCAGGTCTAGGATTTAGTTAAAAATAACGTGGGTTTACTGGGATCGCATCAGTATTTTAGGCTTAATCCGTTTTATTCGGTGTAGCCACTGCAGAATTTATTTGTAACTATGGAAAGCACACAAAACGGTAAGGACGATGTTCTAAAAAGTCGTCTAAACCAAGAGTGAGGTTAGGTTGTATTTAACAAAAGTTTACATATTTCGATGAAATTTCCAGATATAGAAGTTAGTGAAAAAGGTTCTGATGCAAACGCAGTTGCCGAGGTTTCACCCGACACTTCAGCAGCACTCCCCGAAAAGCCACAACTTATAGAAGATGATACCACTGTTGCTACTCAGGAAAATGAAGGCGAAGAAACCAACGTTAAAGCAATCGATGAGGTAAATGAAGGCGAAGAAGCCAACGTTAAAGCAATCGATGAGGAAAACCATTTAAGCAATGAGGAGGGTAGTAAAAGCCCCACCAATGTTAATGTTGAAAAGACTGCTGATGACTCTAGGAAATCGCCATCAAAGTCACGCTCACAAAGCCCACAAGCACCAGCATCACCGGCCAAAGTTGATATCACAGGCGAAAACGTGGAAAAAGAAATTGTTAATGGAGATGTTAGCGCTAGACCAAAAAGTCGTAGTCGTAGTACCAGTCCAAGTGAAAAAGTTGCACTTGGTGATGTAAGTAAAGAAAGCAATAGGAGTAGTCGTAGTCGCAGTCGTAGTTTGAGCCCTGCATCTAGAGATGGCAATGCAAAAGATGAAATAAAGAAATCTGCAGATAAACGTAGAAATAGCGCATCGGGAGAACATTCTAGATCACGCAGTGGCTCAGTTCGTTCAGGTCGCTCTCGAAGCGGCTCACGACATTCTCGCAATGGTTCTGCACGCTCAAGAAGTGGATCAAAAAGATCTCTCAGTGGATCGCATCGTTCCCGCAGTGGTTCTGTTCTTTCAAAAAGTGGATCCAAGCGATCACGTAGTAGATCTGCACGATCGAAGAGTGGTTCGAAAAGGTCCCGTAGTGGTTCACGTCGTTCCCGTAGCGGTTCTATACGATCCGGAAGTGGATCAAGACGTTCACGAAGTGGCTCCCGCCGCTCTCGTAGCGGATCCGTTCGTTCACGAAGTGGATCTGTGCGTTCACGAAGTGGATCCAGGCGTTCGCGAAGTGGGTCAAGGCGTTCGCGAAGTGGATCAAGGCGTTCGCGAAGTGGCTCCCATCGCTCTCGTAGTGGATCAGTGCGATCGCGAAGTGGATCCAGGCGTTCGAGAAGTGGCTCTAGACGTTCACGCAGCGGATCTAGACGTTCCCGCAGTGGATCTAGACGCTCATGGAGTGGTTCAAGGCGATCCCGGAGTGGTTCAAGTCGTTCACGTAGTGGTTCTAGACGTTCCAGGAGTGGCTCAAGACGTTCTCATAGCGGTTCGGCTCGCTCTCGCAGTAGATCAAGACGTTCACGAAGTGGATCCGGCAGGTCTCGTAGCGGCTCGCGGCGGTCTCATAGTGGCTCTCGGCGTTCTCGCAGCCGTTCACCAAGGTCTCGAAGTCGTTCTGGTGGCCGTAGTAGCCGAAGCCACAGTCGCAGCATCTCAAAGTCCAGATCTAGATCTCGATCAGGATCGGTTGCACGCTCTAGGTCAAAATCTGGTAGTCGCTCAAGGTCAGGCTCAGGGTCGCCTACATTAAAAAAAGGAAGAAAGAGAAATATCTTAAGTGATTCCGAAGGTTTGTACATACATACATATTTCGTTTTTGAAACTGAACATTTCCAAAATTTAAAAACTATATACAATTCAGATGAAGGGCCTTCGTCTACCACTAAGAGAGCAAAAATCACTGACACCGACAATGAGGACGAAGAAGAAAAGGACGAAGTTGCAAAGGGGGACAAGGATTCTGAGCAGAAAAAAGGGGAGGACAGTTCAGATGATGAAAATATTCCGATTGACGATAGTCGAGAGTACGTACATACATATATAATGAGTAAATTTATGTTCACATTTACTTTTATTACAAAAAATGCTTGTAAATTTTCAGACATGATAATTTTATATCAGACTTTGATGCCATGTTACTACGAAAGAAGGAAGAAAAGCGTGTGCGTCGTCGCAAACGTGATATCAGCTTGATAAACGACAATGACGACTTGATTGATCAGTTGATCGTAGGTATGAAAAACGCAGCCGATGAAGACCGACACCTGAACATGGAGGGTAGACCAGCGGTCAAAAAGATCTCAATGCTGAAAGTGGTCATGTCACAGCTTATTAAGAAGGATTTGCAATTAGCGTTTTTGGAGCATAATATATTGAATGTGCTTACTGATTGGTTGGCACCACTACCAAACAGAAGCTTACCTTGTATGCAAATACGCGACAACATTTTGAGACTACTGGCCGACGTGAGTCCTAGATTGTTGCTCATGCATTTGAATGTATACTTATTTAAGTGCAATTATTTTAGTTTCCCACTATTGACAAAACTTACTTGAAACAATCGGGAATAGGAAAGGCTGTCATGTATTTATATAAGCATCCACAGGAAACAAAATCAAATCGAGATCGTGCAGGCCGTTTAATATCCGAATGGGCTCGACCGATTTTCAATTTGAGCTGCGATTTCAAAGCAATGTCGAAGGAAGAACGACAAGAAAGAGATTTAGCACAGATGCCGCGTCGCCAAAAATCACCTGAACCCCAGCCAACTGCATCCACCAGCAAGAAGAGGGGCTTGAATTCGGCTTTTGCGAACTCGGACGAAACACCATTAAGACCTGGAGACAAAGGATGGGTGGCGCGTGCACGAGTGCCTCTGCCATCCAATAAAGATTATGTCGTACGCCCGAAATCAACTGTTGAGGGGGAAATATCGTCGGTATGTTATCGCTTTAGAGTAAACCAAAGTGTATATAAAATAAAATCGACTTTAAACTTTAATTGCAGTCGACAAAACGTAAGCCTAATCGCTTCGAAAAGCACATGAAAAAGTTTTTGGACGCAAAACGTTTGAAATCAACGCGGCGCGCTGTGGAAATTTCTATAGAAGGACGAAAAATGGCACTTTAATTTAAGTTGGGTGGACTTCTCCTGGTGGATCTTATTGAAATGATAGAAAATCTGCTACAAACCAAACAATGAATTGTGTGTCCCTTGTAAATTCAATTATACTTGTTCTTATCTGTATATCCCTAATGCTAACTACACTGAAAATTAAAAAGGAAGGCAGTAGCATGTGCTACCGAAGCGAGTCGAAATCATAACCCGCCATGGACAGTCACATTTTCTACAAATATGTGAAAGTTGTATACTCTTACAATAACAAAAAGCGGCATATATGTTTGTATACATGATATCCGTGTCCATGATTCAATAATAAAAGGTTTGGTCAGAAATCAGCTTCTCGTGTGTGCAACCCTCTGTAAGAAAGTCTAAACACTAATGTCACTAGTGGGCCAACCTTAATTATTTAATCATGATCCGTGTCGACGCTGAATATGTATAAAAAAAAACATTTTGGAGCTGCCCATGATTATAATGTATGAGCATCGTGGTTGAAGAAAAAAAATAAATCAATTTAAAGTACATAAATAGTTTTGTGTTTCCTTTAAAAATAAATTACGTTTTTTTTTTATTTTTTTATTTTAGCATAAGTTGGATTATCACTTTGAAGCAGCATGCATAAATGTGTACTGTACCAAAGCCCACGGCCCTTGTTATTGATACAGCGAAAATAAAATTAAGCCGCTAAATCATCACTGTTATACATAACTAAACAGTTTGCGATAATTCCAAACATTAAGAGCACAAGTTTCGTTATACATTAAAAAATTAGATATTCGTATTTCCTTCATTAAAATAAATAGTAATAATTTAATTGGCGACGATCGGGCCGGCGTCGATAAACACACGCGCGTTCAAGGTATGAGAAGTTGGTGCATTGGTCACTGTGTTTACATAAGTGTATTCCATTGTGAAACCAACTTTAACAAGTTCGCCAACTTTCAATGATTCATCAGTAGTGAAGTTCAGACGAATTGACGCTTTGTTTGATTTACGCCAAATTATAAATCTGCAAATAAAACCAAAATACACATATATGTCTAGATTTATATTCATATTTCAGCAGTTTACTCTGGCTCCTCTCGAGGTGTTTCCACATCTTCATCGAATTCTGTGGAGTCGTCACGCTGATTAAGCACAAATGTCATCTCACTAGTGTCTAATTTGGCGTTGGTCTTCTCCTTCACTAAGCGTGGATCTTCTATCAGCGAAGTTTGTCTCGAAAGTGTAGTGCTTGTCAGTGATGGCGAACTCGTTATTGATTTCAGCGATTCTGCAGCAGCACTGGTTGCCGTGGTTTCCTTTATTTTGCATGCGAGCTTAAACTCTTCTATCATATCTAGCTCCTGAGTATGATTCGGTAGTTCTTTAATTTTAATCGACATATCATGCATTGTTGGGTTAGTAAGTTTAAGAGTTATTGAGCTGGATTTTCCGGCATACAACAGCTGGTCAGTTCGGACGAGTAAAACGTCAGGGACGTGGTAATTAGCGAAAAGTTGTATACGATATTTAACGGATGTAGGGTGGTATTCTGGTTTAATGACATTATGTTCACACTGGCGGCATCGCAATGAACGTTTAATCCAAAGAATTCTACGTTGTGGATATAGCTTGTCGATTGTGAAAGGCTGATCGGACGGTTGGCCATGACGTTGCTTAATATTACTCACTACGAGAATCAATTGGCGGTTAAAAAATGTTTACATGTGCGTATTCTTCAGAAATGTAACTTTTGGTTTACCGTTTCTGAGATTTAATGGTTGCGTAAAGACCTCATCAGGTAGCTCCTCAAGTTCTTCAGTGGCAACTGATGGTGAGATATTTACCGGCTTTGCCTTTTGAGTATTTTTATCTGGCCAGCCAATTTGGCGGCGTATCATCGAAACAGTCAGACCCGTGCGATCCTGAGGCGAGCAAGTATAATTTATTATGATTAACAAATTTTCAAATTTATAACAAGCACCCTTTTTCGGAAATGCATCAATAAAAAGTATCAGTTATCGCAATTCTTAAAGTATATTTGATGGAAATGTCAGATATGAGCAACCACGGGTCAATGACGATTTGGAACATTTTCATTCATGCATTTCGCAATAGGGGCATTTCAACTTTGCTTCTGCTTGTTTACATACGGTCAGACTTGGAAATTTATGTGCCTTGGGTGTTTTACGTCTTAAGTATTCCTGCTTTTCTTGCTTGTCTTGCAAGACGACAGCTTGGTAGTATTCCAACAGCGCATTGAAGCGTGTCTGGTAAGAACAATCATTTTCCGGCCAAGCTCCAGTCGCTTACGGTAGAACAGTATGTAATTATGTATGAGCAACGTTCGGGAGTATTAGGGGCATTACTTACCAACAGATTGATCAGGAATGCCCACATCACGGGACGTCCACCGACAACCCAGGCATGAGAGATAATACATTTTCTTCGTTACAACCTTTCCTCCATCTCCTTCACTCTCTTTAGGAGCTTCATCAGATTTCCTGTACCAAATTTAATATAAGTTTTTAACTACAAACAAAAAAATGATTCTTACTTGGGAACCACAACCATGGTGGCTCTTGCGGACAAAGTATGTTGACAACATGGACAATTAAAGCAATTGGTGCAACAATTCTTTTTATGCTTTGCTTCCGACGAGGGTATGTTCTCCAAGCAATTGGAGCAAAAATGCGAATCAACCTGATGCATTATAGGATACGAAATCGAATGAAATTTAGATGTCAACGTAAAAGGGCAACATATTACTCACTTCGTGGCAGACGCAAAAACCACACCTTAGCTTCAAACAGTGTCGACAGAAAAAGAGTTTAGTTATTGGATTCACAAGACCACAGGTGCAAGCGTAGGTCACCACACTCTTTTGCATAAAATTTGCCATTTTACTGCAAAACGTTTATAATTTCCACTAAACTACTGGAGCAAATCTATCCCAAATGGCAATTTAGGTATGTTGGAAAAACATCGATGCATACAATATATCGATGTTTTGCTTTCGACAATTCTAGTACATTAAACAACCATTTGAGATTTTCAATTATGTATGCAAAATAGAAAAGTTTGACCAAAAAATTTAAAAATCTTTAAAAGTTCCTTTAGAAACATTTGTATTTAGCTAGTAATTAGCCTGAAACTAATGCCTGAAAAATTAAATGCAAATCGGTGCTCCGATTTTCATCGAATTCAAGATAAACATCGATATATTTTTTCCACAGACATTTTATGACAAATAAGTGGCGTTGACTGCACCGATTAACTGTAGGGCTGCCAAGGCGTTAATTCTGCCACTACGAAAATGTACTCCCATACCATGATTCAATAACACTAGGTTACACGCTGTTTCCACAATTCGTAATTCGCTCTCTAAGTAATTCACCATGAACCAAAAAGACAAGATCACGCGGGCAGGAGACTAGCCCGTTAGAATCGCATTTAGGAAAAAAGTTGAACGATTTTGACATTAGCCGTTTGTTTACCTTTCTTCGTTGTTTACAATTTAATGGTGGCTTTTTACTGTAATTTTCTTCATTTTCGCTTGTGACGACGTGTGTACACATAAGATAAAGAATAATTTAACACAACGGCATGATTTATAGAAGAATTTGCATAATAAAAATGATTTTTCATGCGTTCAAAAATTTCGCGGTTTTCTCCGTTCTCTTCGTTGTTTACTTCTTACAACAAAGATGGCGTCGAGATTTCGGCAGCTAGAAAATAACTTTTTTCGTTCTTTCCTTCCCGCGTGATCTTGTGTCTTTCGTTCATGGTAATTCACTAATATTACATTTACATTGAGCCCAAATGCGTCATTTGGGCGAGAAACCTCAAATGCGAGGCCAAATCACGCATTTCTCCATACAAATTCACATTTCCAGAATGACGCATTTCGACGCATTTACACAAAATCACGAAACAAATGCGTTCCAATTGCCGTACTATTTTATTGAACGCACTCAGAAACAAAAGTTCCACAAAAGCTTTGGTTTGTCTTTGACATTTGGAATTTTTCAAACACAAAACAAACACAACGAAATAAATAAATCTTTGAAATTTGTGTGTAAAAATTGTTAATTTATACAAGAGCTTTACACATTTTTAGTTTAATCAAAGAATAATTGCCTTTTTGTGTCCAAAAAGCGTTAACAATATAATAAATGTAGTGTTTGTT
>NW_016158113.1:0-64027 GCF_001687245.7 Rhagoletis zephyria | reverse complement strand
GACTCGATTGGAGCACTCTAAATGGGTCAAAGTGGGATTTTTCAAAATTTGCCCCTACCCAAAAGTTCGACCCAAATTGGGGGACATCAGAATTCGTTTTAGAGGTATGGTTCCTTCGGCAAAGTTTCTTATTTTGATCCCTAGAATACGATTTTCACAGAGCAATGAGCGATTTTTAAATCGAACCCGCTTTAATATATAGTGTATATATATATATATTTTTTTTATGAGAATTGAAGTCGGGTTTTTTTTGCTACAAATTTCTTGTTTTTTACAAAAACCTTTAGAAAACGGTAGTAGAAAGCGTAGCAAATTTCCTAAGTCCGTGTTTATACACGGACACTTGTCGACGCGATTTTTCATATTTCCTTTTGGAGTTGCTCGTTTCATTTACAAACGGCGACTTTTTTGTATGCAATTATATTTTCAGCTGTGAACCGCAATGGAGACCACATATTGCTCTTGGCAAGCAATAATTATCAGATATTTTATATTGATAAATATTGCCAGCAATTTGGTACTTTGACAACTACATTTGCATTTGCGCGATAACTTCGTGGCGGCAACATTATTTACACAAATGATAAAAATGAAACTATTTTTTTTTTTTATAATATTTTAGCATTGTTTCTATCTTTAATTTATATCCGTTTATTACATTACATAATATGCAAATTAGTTCACTTTTAATTTATTTTTGTTTCTCATGTTGCGTGTATGTATCTTACTTATTCACTTCCCTCTTAATTTTTATTTTACTTTAATTTTTTATAAATAATGTAAAGCTACTTAATTGTAATAATTTTATAATTATAAATTTAATATATATTTTTGCTTTATACCATCATTATACAAATAATACAAATGCTCTAAATATTCAAGGTGTATATATATATACTTTTTTTTAGGTGCAGGTGTGGACATACATAGGTAGATAGCGGATAATTTTTGGATTGATGGGTGAGGAAAGGATACTCAGGGAGTGTGTGCTGACGATTTATGTACTAATTAGATTTTATTATGCATTTATTTATATATGAATGTATATAAACCTACGAATATTCTACCAATTTAATACAATTACGAACTAACTGGTTTCCCATTTTATCTGAAGTGGTTTTTTTTTGTTTTGCTTGCACTTATTGTATGTCTGCACGTACAAATGTACGTGTTTTCATATATAATGTCCGTCCAATTGTAAAGAATTCAATTCGACAGGTCGCCACCTAAAATATCTTACATGCTGTCTGTATGTCTGAAGTTTTTTTTTGTTTTTATTTACGTTTTATATAATTATCGCTAAATTATATCGAGTATGCATAAGTTCGAGTCTGCGATTTTGTATAAATTATTTATGTATGCGATCAAGTAAATATTTTATTCCTTATAGTTTTTTTCATATACATACATATCATCAGTTAATTTTACTTGTTTTAAATATTTTATACAATAAAATTAAAAAAAATAAAATATTTTACAATTGCAAAGGCTACGAATCGCTTCGTAGAATGTTGCGCTTTTTAAGAAAGTTATTCAAAAGTCTTTATAATTGTTGCTTCTCTCTGCTGCATGTAAGCTACTTGTATTATTTTCATTGTTAATACATATACATACTACTATTGAATAAATATTGCATATATACTTTTGTATGTACGAAGATTTGCTTTATACATGGCTCTACACATTACAATATACCCAACAACAAAAAGTAACAGTAGCTAAAGCGATCAAGTTTGCACAAAAAAGAAAACACATTTACAAAAATTAGCAAGTTTTGCAATCGCAGTTCTTCAACAATTCGACAACTACACTTTCTAAATATGAGTTGTTATTTATCATCGACCTTGTGCCGCTGGCGAAGACGTTGTTTGCATGCCACTGACTCCTACATTCGCTCCAGGCTCATCCTTCTTTGCGGGATGATGCGCATCAATGGCTATCGGATGGGGCATACCTCCAAGTGTTTGGGGTTTTCCTATGATCGTAGGTGGCGGTGGCCCGGCAACCGATTGTTGGTGGTGCGGTGACTGCTGAATGCGATGATGTGGTGGCGGTGGTGGTGGTCCTAAAGGACCCCCCACCGTCGGCGGCGGTATTGGGCTGGGTTCTTTGCCTCGTAGGTGAGCCGCTGACTGTGCCGCATACATGCTAAGTGCCACTTTGTGTCGCTCTTCTTCATGACGCAACGCTTCCATTATGTTATAACGTAGCATTGGAGCATATGGATCACGATAGGGGTCCATTGGCCAACCGGGAGGTCCAGGAGGTCCGAAATGTGTCATTGGTGGTCCGCCTAAAGAGGGTGGCATCATTGTGCGGGCGAGATGAGGCGGTGGCGGTGGTCCCACTGCGTGTGGTCCATGCCGACCGGCCATAAAAGATGCATGGTGTGCAGCAGCCGCCGCACTAGCTTGAGCCACTGCAATGGATTGATGATAGCGTGCGTCGCCCGCCGCAGCTGCAGCAGCTGAAGCACGCATCATCATTGCATCTTGTTCTTCTTTGGTACGCGGATGCTCTTCTTTTATACGTATCTCACCACCGCTGGGCCCGCCCAACGGATCGTTGATGCTGCGATGTGGAGAACGATCACGCTGTGTTGTGTTCATTGCAGCAGCGGCGGCAGCCGCCTGTGATAGTTTGTTACTCTCGTTAATGCGTTGTTGCTGTATCATTCGTTCACGCTCCAATTCCCGCCGCTCCAATTCTCGGCGTTCGCGCTCTTTACGTTCGCGTTCCCGCTCACGCTCACGTTCACGCTCCTGTTGCTCACGCTTCATTTTCTCTTCTTTTTCTTTACGTTCACGCTCTTCTCGTTCGCGACGTTGCCGATCACGTTCGCGCTGTTCGCGCTCGCGCATTTCACGCTCCCTCTCACGTTCCTCCGCTTCACGGCGCGCATTATCCAGTGCCGGATCGGATTTTATTGGCCACATAGGAGCGCTGGTAGCGCCTGGATGATATGCTACAGCACGTTGTAACCTGTGAGAATATTGAAAACATTTTCATAAGTTTATAATAGAATTATTTTCATTTAAAACTTTTGAAGAATACTTACGGCCGCCACGTTTCACAGCCGAAGTGTGATAAACCGAAACCAAATGGTGCAGCATAACGACCGAATGGCGAAACTGCTGTGCCTGTAAGACAACAGCCTTATAATATATTGATCATTTATTTGTGTTTAAAGACAATTACCAATATGACTGGGAGGTGCTCCTATGAAACTCGTCGATAACGGAGATGTTTCGAAGGGCGAGCGACCTGGCAAAGCACCAGCAGCATAAGCTGCCATTGCACCAGGTGGTAACTCTCCCGGGCGATGCAGCATGTGTGGCGGCGCGGAGCTTAACGATAGTGCTGGCGAAGCTTTAAGACCGCTTAGCGTTACCGACGAAGATGGCGAAGGTCCAACACTGCCAGCTGCATTCATAGAAGAAGGAGCCCCACTTGGTGATGCTCCAACTGGAGTTGCGCCAGCAACGCCGGCCTGGTTATTGGCTAGTTTATCGGGATTTTGTTTGTTTTGGTTATAGTAAATCTCCCACGCGATACGCACATGCATGGCATTCCACCGACCAGTTTTCTATTTGGAAAGATAAGAAGCGCATATGTTGACTGAGTAGGGTTCTAAAGCTTCTCCTCATACATGTGTTTTAATGTTTATAATTTATGTATTGTTTTTATGTGAGGAAGTGAAAATTGCAGCATAGGAATGGGTGGAAGTAATTGTATCAGCATGATTAAGACAAATATGACACGATATTAAAGTGAATAATAATATTATATGTATTAAAATGCAGAAGATTAAAACTTTACATAATTGTAATAATATAAATTAATTTATTATGCTTTTCGTGATCAAAAGTTCTATTCAACCGATAGTACATATACATATGTACATATGAATGTATGTACGGTTCAAAGGCCTTCAACTATACTAACATTTCTTTAAACCTTGGCTTTGGGCAAATTTTGAAATTGTAAGTTTATGTTAGAGAAATGTTTACTTCTAACAATTTGCCACTACGAAAAATAGCTGATTCTTGCACTTTAGACAAACGAAGGAATATATTCTTGGAATTGTTAGTTCAAAACTGCCCAAATAAAACTAATTAAAATTTTTTTAGTTAGTAACTACTGGCTAGGTTAGTGTTTTCGTACTTTTTTATATGTATGTATGAGTATCCTTATATCCGGATATTGTTACAATAACCGGATATCCGCTTAATATCCGTTCATTTGGTTATCCAGATACGTATTCGTATTTTTTTATCAAATATTTGAATATCCAGATATTCAAAAAATCCGAATAGAACTCGCAGCCCTTATTGGAAGCGATTCATGAACAAACCTGGGCCCGAATCGTGGTATTCGAAATTTGATATTGAGATCACGGCATTCGATAGCGATTTCATCCCAAAAACTAAATCTCAGCGGTTGACTGTTAGAGCTGGCAACCTATCGATGGCACTATTGATATATCGAAGGATTTACTTTTTTGGTTATTGCGCCGTGGTCTCAAATACAATTTTTAAGGCATATTTTCAAATAAGGCACTGTGAAATCTATCTTTTGGCTCTTATTACTTCACCCGGTATGATGGAACGATAGTATCGATTTTTTTCTTTCTAAACATCGAAAGTATCGAACGAAGCCAGTATCGATAGTTGGCCAGCTCTGCCGACTATATTAGGTTCGTTCGCGTAGCTGTTAATTGTTCATGTTTAACCAAAACTTACAAGTTTTTGCGTTCGCGTACGCAAAAAACTTGCAAAGTAGGGGAAATTGAGAGAGCAAAGTGACATTTCATTTTGAGGGGAAGCTGCTGGTTTCTGTTGGAAAAATTTTTGCCAACAGCAATTTGCCAACAGGAAAACAGCTGATCAAAAACAGCTGGTTGGCATTTACGCAAATCACAAAATTGAATTTGATGATTTGGAAGTTAAAAATTACAAAATGCGACTAATTAAACTTGTAAGAAGTAAGTAGTTATTTGTTTTATCAATAAACTGTGCCAGGATACCACTTTGTAATGAGTTTTCGAACGTTTTAAATTTTACACTTTTGAATGTAAACAAAAATTATATCAGCTGTTCGTCTAACTTGCAAGTTTCTGCAAATTTTCTGTTCGCGTACTATTTTGGATATTTCTCTCTTGTGAGCGAACAGATGACATTTCGCCGGAATTTGGCAGTTGGTTGGTTTCTGTTGGAGATTTTAAACGAACGCACCTATTATAACGGACGAAGTGTATCGTAAAATGAGAAACCATTAACAGCATATACGTACAAGCCAAGGCGAAATCACAAAAGGTATATAGAAGGAATACATAGTACAAAAACAAAATTTACATGTATATTAGTGGTATTCGCGCTTCTGTGTATTCGCTGTATCCTGCGTAAGTGTAACTGAACGAGCGTGCGATTGTTGTTGCATGTGTATTTGATGTACCGCTAGCAACAACAAATCACACGCTCATGAAGTTACGATTACACAACATACAACGAATACACATAAGAGCGAATTCCCCTATTGTTTTTGCTTTTACTAATTTGATAGCTAAAATCGCAAAAATAAAGATAAAACACATGTAAGGCTAAGAATAAGGCGACCTTGTACGAATTCGCCTTGGGAGAAACATAAATGATTTTTCTGGTTAACTGTTCTCTGCGATCTCTGGCTAATACACAACTGAAACACATACACCACTCACTGATGTGTTAGGTTGGTGTTATGCAGACCAACTTTTGTTTAGCAAACAACTTGCTTTGTTTGTTGTAGTTGTAACATCATACGAATTCCCCAAAGGTTCTTTTGGGGAGTTTTGCTGAAGTGACAATCCCGACGGTTGTGGGGTTGCTTTCTTTGCTCTAAGGCGGTTACATCGAGTTTGGCACACGGTTGCAGGTTAGCTCTGTATTATGAAAACGAAATTTTTGTTTGGCAAACAAGATGACAGCTCTTTAGTTTGCTCTGAGATAGTTACACTGAGTTTCCTTATATTCGGATATTAATTCATAGGCATAGGGTAACACCATGAGTGTTGTTTATATGCCTATCGCCAACACGAAATTAAATTGCAGATGTACATAAATTAACCGGTTCGTAAGCTTTGAAGCACCCACAGCATACATTCAGTTTTCTATTTTTTGGTATAGCTGCACTTTTTGTGTATAACAACAATTGCCCCGAAAAATTGTTTACGGCAACACTAATTCTACGACAGTTTGGTCCAATAAATTTAGTTTGCTATAATTGCCAAACTCTCTCCGAGCTTGCTGCAAAATATCTGTGTAGCCGAATATCACGAATGCATGCAATAGAATTCCTGTACGAATTACGTTAAAAATGCATAAATAGCATTGGATATATTCTCTGCCTTAAAATATTCAAAATCAATTAGTTAATAGTCTGCTGCCTCAATTGACAAACGGTTAAAATCTTACTTTTCAAAACGTTCCATTCATTTGATTTACTAAAATACGTAACTTATTTGGACTTACAAATTTATAATAAGAACAAAAAATAAATTAAAATAAAATTTAAAACGTCTCATTAGTTTAGCTACTAAAAAATTTGTATTTCATTAGCTTTTGCTAACGTGCTGCTACCGACTCTACATACTTCTTAACCAATAATTTTTAAATGTTCAGATTTCTACAGATGGTGTTCAGAACAAAAAAAAAAACATACCGTAAACCTCGCAGATTTAGAGGAATCAAGATTCGTTGGTGGATTGTTTGAGTTCGTGGCATTGGTGTTAGCGGAGGGCGATGATGGCGGTGGCGGCTAAATAATTGGATTGTTTGGTTGTTGGGATACGAAACGTAACATGGTGATGATTGTTAACATGAAAACAAGAAAAGGTGTTAGAGGAATGTATGTTTGTTTGGCGGATAGTTTGTTAGTGGACAATTTAAAATTTGTGTATAATAGTAGGTATGTGTATGTAGTTATGTAAAAGTATCAGTATATAAGCTATATACTGTGCAGCAGTGTCCGCATTCGCTTGTGCAGTACATGCAGAGATAAGTAATGTTTTACCTTTGGCGCGAATGAAGTTAGGTGCCCGGGCGGCATGAAAGGCGTTGCTCCACCTAGCCCTGGATGTAGCAGTCCCGAATTATATCCCGGATAGCCAGGCAAACCAATGCCGGTTCGATAGAACGGTGTTTCCACTGCCGCAATTTTTGGAATGTCTTTGAATAATTGCGGGAATATGGGTGCCGGTGCTGGGGGCGGTGCAGCTGGAAGTGCTGCCGGCAAAGCGGCCGGAATAAGCTGTTGATGCTGATGTAGGTGTGTATGTTGGTGCTGGTGATGGTGCAGCTCCTGACGTAAATACGTGGAGGGTGGTGGTGGTGCCGGCGGTTGTACAGCCAAACCAGAACGATCGAGAAACCTGCTATCCAATTCACGCCTCAACAGATCTGCTTGATCATCTAAGGTACAAAAAAGGCGTGTAATGGTTCCAAGGAGGGGGATTGGGAAGTAAATAATGAAAAATGTGTATGTGTAGTAGCAGTTTCAAAATAAAAATTAATATGTTCAATTACTTTTGCTAGTTTGAAATAGAGATTCGGCCGAGAAAGGATGTGGTGCCGATGTTGTTACCGGTGTACTTGTTGCTGTGGTAACAGTCGTCTGTGTGGAGGACATTGAAGATGCCGATGTGGTACCAACAGTCGCTGGTGCAGCTCCAACTATAGTTCCTGCACCCGATGACGCCAACGATGCAGATGGTGTAGTTGAGGTGCTGCTTATAGAAGAAGCGGGTACTATGGGTGGAGGAGGTGGCAAAGGAGTAATGAAAAATGGAGGTTGAAATGTAGTAAGAGATCCAGCAGCAGCGTGTGATGTTTGGGGAGAAGCTGAGTTAGCAGGCATTGAAGCAGCAGCTGTCGCAGCATTGGAAGCAGACGAAGCACCAGCTATATTTAATGATGCCTGAGATTGCGCCGGCGGCGGGGTTGGACGCGTTGTCAAACTGGATGATGATGACGTGCTGATCGTCGTTGCCGTTGATGGAGTTAATTGCAGCGATGAACTAAAGTATTAATGTTTTTATATTTATTAAAATAAACTTTTATGCGGTCCACTAATGCTTTGTGTTTTTTTTTGCGTTGACTTACCTGGGCCATAGTGTATTTTTGGGTGGATAGGGTAGACTAGGCGACGTAGCAATGTGTTGTTGATGCGATGATGCCATTGTGGTCGTTGGATGCGAATGCATTGGATGCATCGCAGAAACCGTGCTACTAAAGGGCACCGGAATTGCGGACCCCACACTGTTGTTACTGACAGCAGTTGTCATGTATGGTGGAGCACCAGTAGGTAAACTGTTACTGCCACTACTGTGAGTATTCATAGATGGCGCGGAGCGCGGTATGCTGTAATAAAGAATTTACATGTCATAAGATCGAATAACACAATGGAAAATTAATTAAGTATTCTCAGTATTAAAAAAAAAAATAACCAAAAATCCGTTCGGACGAAACCGAACTTTATATATCCGGCGCACGTACATATTAAACATTGTGTTTTGCTTTTTAACGACTTCAAAAAAGGAGGAGGTTATCAATTCATCTGAATATTTCTCATATATTCAGTGACAAAAATAGGCATACCCTGGACCTGACGTTTTGACAATTTTATTTATTTATATGCAAGAAATTTTAAAATTTTCAATTCGATTTTCCATGCAAAATTTTTCAATTTTTTTTTTTATAAAAATATAGTTCACGAGAATATTTTTTTTTAACTATACAAAACCTGGGAAAAGGCAAGAAATACCAATCGAATTGAAAATTTTAAAACTTCTTGCATTTTCCCTATGAAATTAAAAAGATTTTCATGGCTTTTGATATTGATTGAACTGAAAAATATGAATAAATAAAATCGTTAAGACGACCGGATAACTTTGGACTACGTAACCGTTTTCGATAATTTTTAATTTTTATCGGATGGTGGTCCCATACTAATTTTGTTTACTTCCGATCATTGGATCACGAAGAAATTAACGGTACTCCTGAATTTGAATATGAGCAATTAAGCAATGAATTGGGTTTCAATAGTTATTGAAAACTATCCTTATATGGGAAGTTGGCGTGGATTTTATCTGATTTTTCTAATTCTCAATAACCGTTATGCGAACAAAGATATAATACTCTTATATACAAGTGCGCGCGGGTATAAAAATTGGCATAATAATAAGTGTGAATGTATTGGTACCTGTATGCGATATCGCGCTCCCTGCTGGGATTTTCATTTTTAGGGGAGATAACTCTCTGAATCACAGATGAAGAAGCAGGGCCACCAATTAACGGTAGGCCGGAATTACCACCGCTGGCCGTGTTGGCAGTACTGGGAGAAATGCCGCGCAACATTGCATGTTGTGGATGCATTAGCATGTGTGGTATGGGAGCCATATGTGGGCCCGGCGCCACCGCTCCGGTGTGGGTGGGCGGTGGTGGTAGATGTGGATGTGAAAGCATATGCGGAGGAGGTGGCGGAAGTAATTGTGAGCCCTCTCCACGCTGCATTTGAATAGCATTGTTGTTAGCAGCCACTGGTCCACCACTGCCACTGCTGTTTATGCCGCTATTGCTATTGCCACTGTTATTACTATTGCTGCTTAAGGATGTTGCGTTTGCGATCGATGCTGTTGTTGTTGTATTTGTATTATTGCTGATACTACTATTACTGCTGCTGTAACCATGATTATTTGGCATTCCCATGCCCATCTGCATTCCAACACCAGTCGGCATTGGCTGTGGCGGCCCATGTGGATTAGCTCCAAAGGGCATGTGGTGCAATAAATGCGGAGCTTGACCAGGTGGCATACCTGGCCCGGGACCTGGTATCAAACCTGGCAGTGACATTTGCACTGACGCTGCAGTTGACTGTGGTTGTGGTGGTGGTGCAGCAATTGTCGTACCGCCACTACTGCTAACAGGCGTTGTCGGAGCCGAATTCGAACTGCTCACTGGTGTCATCGGCCGCATCCCAGCTGCAATTACTTTAGGTGAAGGTGCTATGGGTGTTATTTCTCTGCCAGTACGTGTGTCGATTGTGCGGGGAGACGCATTAGGTGATGGCACGCCAGGTGGATGATAGGGACTATGTGGCAGACCGCTATATGGTGCATATAAAGGATATCCCGGATACGGCGTGCGATAGGGCGAATGAATTAGCATTGGGGTCATGCCATTTGGAACACCACTCATAATCGGCGGTCCACCGGGAATGCCCATAGCTACATTACCTTGAGCAAATATGCCATGGTTTGGACCTGATACGCTACTTGACATTGTACCTGTGGTATTTGTGCTAACCACGTAAGAACCTTTCGGCATGGTGGCCATAGTTGCCGATGTCATAGCCCCCGACGAAGCCGCCACTGTAACGGGTAAAGACATTGCTACATTTGTATTGGTAACAGATCCAGGAATGCCAGACGCTGATGTGGTGGAATTTGCCGATAGCGGCACGACCGAGATTGGCGGCCCACTTGTTGCTGGTGTCATATGACCCATGTGAGGTGAGATGCGAACACTATTTTGCGCTGATGCGTTCCCCGGCAGGAAAGCGGGTATAAAACCATTTATTACAGGTGGCGGTGCCGCAATACTTTTTGGTACGTCAGCGGCAGTTGTCACTTCTCCTGGTTTTACACCAATACTGGGATTTGTAGCTGATACTGATGTAAAACCACTTTGCAAATGATGCATAGGTGGCCCGGGACCCAATCTGCTGCTAGCTCCAAAGCCACCCATAACAGATGCCGATGTTACTGTTGTCGTCATTGGTCCAGACATCATGGAAATTGGTGTTACCGTGCTTTGCACATTGTTGCCTTGAGTGAGAGGCAAATTCTTTGTGTGAATAGTACTGATTGGCGAGCTAACGAGATGGCCGCCAACGGGATTTGCTGCTAGCTTTGGACCAAACGGGCTCTCAATAAGCTGTTGTGCGGGTGAAGATGGGACCAAGTTTCTCGTTTCCGTGGGCACCTTAAATATAGAAAAAAAAACTGAGTTATTCGTTCAATGGGGTAAATATATTTAATAATACTCATCTATGTAAAGCAAATTTTAGGCTAAAACCTGATTGTAAAAAAAAATCACTCTAAATATGGGTTTGGACGATTTGTGAGTGAAAATTAAAAACCCCAATCCCGACAACACTTCGGGGCTCTGCATGACTTCTAATAATAAAGACCACCTTACAGATGGCTATCATTGGCTACATTAACCTACGACAAATTTTTTACATAAATAAGTTTTTTATGCATGTAAATAAATATAATCACCCCTCTCCCGCTTTTTCTAAGTTAATCACCACGTTATAGCCAAAAGAGAAATGAACACCTAAAATATTCAATAGGGTTTTAAAAACTATGTAAGACCGACTAAAAAATTTTAAACTATAAATTCCCCAGCAGCCGGATTCCAACATTTGCTATCGCTAATTTTGATCGCCAAAAATCTCCAAAAGAATAGCAGGTGTGCCTAGCATCACGCAACATATATTTATATGGCCTTCATATTGTCAGGTTTCGCTGATTATACATTGCATCTGTTACCTTTCCATGTGGTATACTTTTAGGCCCCACTGCTTTTCATTTAGAGAATTTTGGCGAGGAAAATTTAGCGTAGCGATTGCTAGAATTCCACTGCAGATTTTATTAATCTCGAAGTGGCTTTTGATAGGCACAGTTAAAGTAGTGGTTCACCTAAGTAGGACACACGAGGAGAACACGTCTGGATTAAGGCAAGTGAAAGCTAGGAAGCTATAACCCCAGAAGATCCAGAGAACTAATGACACTCCACAAGACTAATATGAAATTTATTACAGGACTGCTAACAGGTCACTGCAGGCTATGGGCTCATATGCATACCCTAGGAATAAGGGCTGGACGAGGTATTGTGTTGAGCTCTGAGGGCACAATAGACCTAGGGTAGGGTCGCAGTGCCCATCCTCTAACGAATCTATTATATTCTAAAGTAGTGGCTATCCTTCTCAATCGGTGCTTACCTGGTCAAACCTGCTTTTAATTTGTTTACAACTACGTGTCAAGGTTTTCATAGTTTTTCTGTTCGAAAGTAATGCTTACCTGATGCGATGCTGTGGAAAAATTAGGCGGCAAATTTGGTTGAATGCTTGCCACCGGAGCTTGCTGTTGCGGAGGTAGCAACTGCTGATGCTGTTGTATGGGTTGTGTGTTTGGGCTAGCTGATGGCTTTTCATTAGTGATCGTAGCCGTGTGTGAAGAAGATGCAGATACACTTGTACTTGCCGGCTGAAGCATCGGTGATAAAACTCCCGATCCTGACACCGCGTCCATCGAATTGACAGTAGTTTGACTACTATTCTTTCCCAGTGGAACATTATCTTTGTTTTGCTGTCCCAAGCCAGCAGGAGACATGCCTGAAACTCCACTCCCGATTCCGCTGCCCACTCCCACTGCCGGACCCACACCGGGCACCACACCCGCAGAGACAATTGGCGCCGGAAAATTCTCATTGCTCTCATTCTTAACATTAACACTTGTCGCCTGCTGTGGATAATCTGATGATTTTCGTGGAGTTGTAGGACTCGGTGTCGCATTTGCGATGTGTTGTGCAGGAGTCGAAGGAAAAACTATAGGTGCCAACCTTTCAGAGCCCTGTGAAGATAAGATGCGAATATGTCACGTAATTAGAAATTATTATTTTTCAAGTTAAATTATAAAGGTAATAGATGTACATGTACATGTATGTAACTACATACATATATAAAATTTCAATATTTTATTTCTTATATTTTTTATAAAAATACCTAAAGAATTATTGGTATAAGTGAAAAATGTATTTTATTAAAAAAAAAAGTGCATTGAAAGCCACCAGTATTCCACCTTGTTTGGTTAAAGGAAAATCAGGTTTAGTAAACTACAGGGAGACTGCAAACAGTGTCCACGTGAAGATTAATTTTAGCATTTTACGCAATACGCTACGGAACTAATGTTCTTGAATTAAAACCTCAATGTAACTCTACCAATGGGATCTAAAAGTTATGTATAATATTGTGATTTCAGGGCTTCAGTACAGTGATTTGATTCCCGCTTCGATATTCTCTACATGCAGATTCTTAAAAAAAAATTCCGAGGAATGACGAGCCGAACATAGCACCGTTGTGTGCGCACATGACATGTCCCTTTATTCTCACTTTACGAACTCACCTTTGGCGAAATATCGCGTTGCAATGGTGAGATATTTTGTTCTGCGGAAGAAATTGACGCACATGGTTGTATTGGACTAGTTGTGATTGTGTTGGCACCCGGTGGATTTGGTGTTGCTGTTGTTGTTGTTGTGGTTGCGGATACTGTTGTTGTAGTCGATGTTTTTCCAGGGCTCGTCGGCTCCGCAGCAGCGCCATCCTGCGCGTTGCCTCCGGAAGACTCTACACGTACTATAATTGCTATTTTGTACGATGCGTATGATGTTCCGTGAGTTTTCGAATCGAAAACGAAATCGAAAACACGGAATACAAACACGGCAGCAACTACAATTACACCACACAAAGTGCTCGGCGTAATGCAAAGTAATTCAAATAGAATTACCAGTAATGTTTTATTGTATAATACACCAACTTTTTTCACGTACACATACGTACATCACTTCCATTTGTACCGTGACAAAGTTTAACGAAGTACTTGTAGTACCGAAAGTAGTCAAACACATTCATTTTCATTTTTCTAATTTTGCGAAAAATTTAGTTTTATAAGGAAAAAGAGAGTTCAAGAGCTTATGTATACATATAACTGATCTCTCGGCAATGTTTTTATTATGTATTTCGATGAAACGTTGACTTTTTCTCGATGTTTTTCTCCAGCCAAGTGTTAACCTTTTATTTAGGCGGCCTATATTTTTCTTATTTGGTGTACGCGCGGTAAAACGATTTATTTATTTCACATTTCCTAACGACGTTTAATTTTTAATTTATCTGCATTGTTATATATTGTTTTTA
This sequence comes from Rhagoletis zephyria, assembly GCF_001687245.7. Classification (NCBI taxonomy): domain Eukaryota; kingdom Metazoa; phylum Arthropoda; class Insecta; order Diptera; family Tephritidae; genus Rhagoletis; species Rhagoletis zephyria. Next base: position 50,017 of record NW_016158113.1, on the reverse strand, counting down.
ATTTATAAATTGATTATTTCACATTGAACTTGGGAGCCGTACTATGTGGAAAACAAAACTACACAAAATTAAAAATCAGCGAGTGAACTTTAATTGCCAATAATAGCAAACTGTTCACAGAAAACAAAATTTTTTTAGACACAACACAATAGCTAGCGTTTGGATCGTACTAAGCAAAATAATTAATCAAAGCGAGCTTGTACGTGTGTGGAATATAAAACGCATCTGGAAAGATGTCAATTACAAGCATACAACAATGTATTCTACGAGAAAGGTATCGACCTAATAAAGATCAAGAGGTTACAAGATTTCGGGCAGGAACTAAAAATATGTAACTAGTACATATGCACATTAGGGTGGTCCGAAACAAGTAAAGCTGGAATTTTAGTGCTCTCAAGCCCTAGGACTGTTCTATAACGAAAAAACGTACACCCCTATTTTTTATTTTGAAATCAAAAAATATTTAGAGGTCGCTCCAAGCGCTCAAAGTTTTCCATGTATTTTATATGGGGAAAAACAACTTTTCGTAGAAATGGTATAGAATTCCTGAAAATCAACTCTAGTTCTCTTCAGGAGACTTTCAATAATAATACCTAATTGTTTATTTAACCATTTTTTAATACTAACGATTTTTTATTGGTCCCTCCATTGCATTTTTCGGGGTTTTTTGCGAACCCATAATTTATAGTTTTATGAAAAAATGATTAAATAAACAATTGGGTAATATTATGGTAATCACCTGCAGGGAAATAGTGTCTTCCGGACTGAAAAATACAGATTTTTAAGAAGTCCATATCATTTCTACGAAAAGTTGTTTTTTTTTCTTTCATAAAAAAAACATGGAAAACTTTAAGCGCTGTGAGCGACCCCTACATAAATATTTATTGATTTCAAAATAAAAAATATGAATATATTTTTTCGGTATAGAACAATCCTAGGGGCTGAGAGCACAAAAAATCCGACTTCACTTTTTCACATGCATTTGTTGACCACCCTAATGCACATCCAAAACTCAAAAACTGAGAGAGCAGAGGGGCATTCATTTTATGCTGGAAAAACTTTAGCCAGCAAAAATTATCCATCACGAAAACATATTTATGATCTGAAAACATATGGTTGCAATTTTTGCAAACAAACAACACTTTCAAAAATCAGAGCGAATGAACAATAACAAAAAAATTATGCTTGAGATGCTTCGCAAGAGAAACAATAAAATATTCTGCCAAACCAGTACATTGAGCCAGATCTCTGAGAAAAAACGGAATGATGCAATAGACCTTCACAGTAGGCGATAATCAGCCTGCTGGCGTGGACTAGGAAAATATGAGTGGATAGTAGTTTATTCTTGATGAACATAATGTAAGTACCTCGGGGGCAAGAATTGATTGAAAATATATGTAACTAAAAACTTAAATATCAAATGCCGATAAGCGGAAAGACTGGACGAGCATATTTTTGAACTCAATCTGTTTTTTAAGCCTTTCCTACGACAAGTGGGGTCTACATAACCGGCACGACTCAGACTTGTGTGTATCTGACCAAGGACGATCACTCCAGTAGCATTCCAAAAAAAGACTTCAGGAATTGTAATGATGTGAAAAACAGTAATCATTGTAACGATCTCCTCGTGTAAGCTGGGAGATGGGCACTGGACTAAATATTTAATCCCGTTCCCGCCCGTCGCGAAATAAAATTTTTAAGTCCCGAACCCGCCCATCCCGAAGTTTTTCCAAATTGTACCGCGGGTCCCGTGGGTTCCGAAATCTATTACTAAGAAAAATCCACATGTCTTTCAAATTAATTTTAAGTAACAAAAAGATAATGAAAAATTTGGCATCGTTTTTTTTTTTTCCTTGCTGTTCGTGTCTCTCTCTTTGGCAAAAGGGAACATATTTTTAAGGTTTTTGTTTTCATCAGTTGTTGTCGTGGTAAGCCTCGGGGCGTTTTAGTGGATTATTTGCAGTTCTTGATCTGAGCGACTATATAAAGATTCTTTTTTTCATATTCCAAGCTAACACAGTCGTTTGCAGATAAACTCTCAGTACTCAAAAATCTCAATTGAGCACCAGGGCAAAATCATAACGGATGCCACAATAATGTTAGTGCAGTGAGATTTTAGCTGGTTTGCTAGTGAATAGTGAGCAACCGAAATCACGGGTGGATGGGAGGAAGTATAGGTCGGGCGAATCAATGTTTGCAGTTTGCTCCGCTGCGGTGAGCGCCAACCATAATGCATTGGTATTAGAATATGTACATATGCACGTATGTATGTATGCATGTACATACATATGTTCGAGTATTTATGCAATTGCGAATAATGGAACAGCATGCTACCGTCGCTCGCTCGCCAGATTGCTCCTTTGCTTGCGCATACGAGTGCTAGAAAACTGGCTAGTTGGCTCTTTGGTTATTCCGACTACATAGTTTGCTTTTGCTGGCTTTGCTGCTGCTGTTGTACTAGAGGAACTAGAAAAAAATAAAGCTATGCGAATCAGCAAAGGCAACCACAACGGCAACGGCGACGACTACAGCGACTACGATTGGGTGCGGCCACAAGTTATGGTTTGGTGTCGACGACCACCTTCACTTTACTACACTATACCTAGTTCGCCGCACACACTGCACACCCCACACCACACACCACTTTAATTCACTATATTTGCCGCTACATCAATGTATACCACTTAACCACTTTGCTTCACTTCTTCAATTTGCTTGGTTTGACGCCGACAACTGTGCGTCGTAAAGCTTTGAAAATACTTAGTCAATTACGTTCGTTGAGCGCAACCACAACCACACAGCCTCGGTGTACTTAATTAAATGCAAGTACATGGGTATATACATACATACGGGTAGGGGTGAAGAGTATGTACAAGTTTGGCCGGGAGGACGTTGACGAGATGTGGCGATGGCGATTGTTGGCAACAAAAATCTAACTGCTGCTACCTGATGGTTATGCTAATGACGATGGCGATAGTGCAAGCAATAGTAGTTAATGTTGACGATGGGCCGACGTAAACATTTTTGCACAAATTTCAAAGAAACGAAAAATCATTTTCTTTGATTTTTGTTTTATTTTCTTTTATAACTGACACTTCATGGATAAACGAACGAAAGCTCACATTGCATCTATAAATATGCACACATAAATGCATTAAAAGTGAATGTACGTACATATATGTATGCATGTACGGTTTGTATATATATATTATGAATTTTCATGCTGGGCTGCAGGCGGTTATGTTCGCGCTGTGAACAGTAAGCACACAAATATACATTTACTGGCAAAGAGTCTTTGTCGCCGCCGTTGGTATGTCGATAATTAACACCGTAATCCGCGCGATTATAAATTAAGACTAATTGATTGAGAGTGTCGAGGCGGCATTTACATTTTTTCTACAACCCGCCGAGATCCAACGATTCGACCGTTGGGTAGTATAGTGGCGGTTCATGTTAACCAAGACAAAGGGGTGATCGGTAAATCAGTTGGCGAATACCCTAGCCATAGTTACCGTAAGACTGAAAACACGTTGAAGCACTGTCAACGACAATGGCCAGAGCACAAGTTTCGAACAGTAACCATAGTGTTGGTGGCGGTGTTGCTGATGGCCACTGACAGTCTAGCCGACAAACGGACAAGCGAGAAAACAATCAAACCACACACATATACTCGGAAATATACCCTGCAGAGAAACTGCGGACTAGTGAATCAAATTTATAGTAACCGAAAGTAACTAGATTTCCACCAGTCCAGAATCAGTGAAATGTGGTACTTTAAAAAAAATATTTTATTACACTTTTTCCATTAGAAATCTGCATATATCTAAGATGACGAACTAGATCTTATCTGTCGAATTTAGAACTGGTTCGGAATTATCGAAAAAACGGATGCAGCGGTGGGCTTGTTTACTTTACATAGATATGTGTTTGGTGGCTATTTCGTTCAAATTCGCTTCCATTCTGCACTTTGCAGATACTTTTTCATGGCTTGGTAATACAAAACAAAAATTTGTGTTAACATTTTAACATCTTGGAACCTTGTGGAATCTAACCAATAACTGCAAGCACCTCTGCAAACTCAACTACAGCCAAAAAAGATTTAGCGCAAACCAGTAGTGGGCCTAAATGTACTAGAAGCGCAACAGTTGGGAACCAGAGATTTTCCAGACAGAGTATATTTGTGTGTATATAAACGAAAGCAAAGTAATCGAAATGTAAATAAAAACCAAAAATTTGGAGAACAAAACAAAAGCAAGAAAACAATTTAAACACTAAAAAAAAATTAATTTCAGTATTCACTGCGCTACCTTGCTTCATGCACTTAAATACATGCATACATACAAATGTACATATTTAGGGCTGAGAGTTCTAACCGGATTTTTTGGATATCTGCAAAATACGGACCTTCGAGTATCTGATTAAAAATCCAAATATCCGGATGTTAATCGGATATCCAGATAACAAAATAAACATATTATAAACCGGATAATAAAAGAAAACGGATGTTACCGATTTCCGGATCTTATCCGTATTCACGAATATCCCAACGAATAGTCCCAGCCCTAGTACTATATAAGGTAGAAACGTAATATGAGCTTAAGCCGAAGGGTGAGAAAAAATCAGGGCCGTATCAGCTATGACCTTACAATGAAAATCAAAATTTAACCGTACATTGGATTTCTATTCTATCGTTTCCTGTTTCCCGAAAAAACTGGTCTCCAACATGTTCTGCAGCAACTACATAAATTAATATTAGAGGTAATTATTGGATCCTCCACGTTAACCGGATCATCTCTCCGGCAAAACATTGAAGAAATTGACTGAATGTTCTGTAGTGAAATGTTCAGACTGAAGTTTGGGGAACATATACATATCCTCGCAGTGGATCATACTCAAATACTTAAAATTCATTTCAAATATGGACCAAGCTGGTTTTAGCTACAGAGCAGGCACCCTATTCAAAAATGGATACTACGCTTTTTAGCTTTCATCACAATATTTGTAGCTAGTTTTATTTTTTTTTAATTTTATCTCTCTGACAGCGCCATATCAAACTTTCTCATCAAAAATTTATTTCGGTGGAGATTTTTTGATTAACCCCATACGGCGAGAGATACACGCACATGAAAAAGTGGATAAAAGAAATAACAAAAACACCAGCAACAAAAAAAAATATACAAAATAAAAACAAGTGCCAGCTCCGCATTCAATGGATAGATTTTGCAGAATGAATGCGAATGGGGAGTAAAGAGATTCCGAAAATGGCAGCAGTAAAAAGAAGAAAAAACTTCACGAATATACAAACATACATATGCATATACAACAGTTTACAAATTTTTTCTACAAACACATCCATGCATATGCACATACATTTGCACTACTGTAGGCATGACGACGCGCACGAAGGCGACGAAAATGGCAACGATACCACGAACAGCCAACCAGGCGGGGCGGATAGCTACATTTTTAGAGTTACTCAAAAGAGCCAGAGCAAAACGCCATGTTAAAAGCCTTATACATGACTCTAGGTGAGACATCGAGGTGGGAGAGCTCCACAATAGCCAGATTTTTATGCCTTTCAGCACAATAAAAACCAAAAGTCGTATAAAATTTGCGTTCGAGCGTAAAGCTTCTGTGCAAATCGTGTTGGTATGTTTTTTTGTTTTTTAACATGAAAAAGGAATTATGTATTAAATTATAGTATAAACATTACTAAAAATATACAAAAGGAGACGGTTCTTAATAGGACGTTTGTCAATTCTGACAGTTCCACTAAAAAATGGGCTCGACTATCAGGGGCCTGCTTAACTTCTCAGACTCCATAGCAAAAATTTAGAAAGTGTTTTATAGCAAAAATCCATCTTTAACGGTCGATCAGCGACTATATATGTAGGTAAGACTCGAGCATCATGAACTGGTTGAGAACTAAATCATTGAAAATTTGTTTATACTTTGGCTATATAGTTACATACATAGCCTGTTAGGTTTGAGAATAAAATTCTTCTGCATTGCCGCCAAAGTTACGATAGCACTTGTTTATTAAAAAAATAAATAAATAATAATAACAGCAATTCATATCGTCCGAGACAAAGCCTTACTCTACCTTGGCCAATTTTTTTCGTTACTTCATTTGGTTGTTTCAGTATTCAAAACGTGTATTTATGCAAATTCGCAAAACGATTCCGTCGCCGATGAAAAGACAGACAGACAGGCTGTTTCTGGCTATCATTTAATTCACTGTTATTGCTGTTGTTGTCGGAGCTGTTATGGCTTTCGCTGCGAATACTGATGTGGTGGCCAGTGCTTCCGCTACTTGTACCACTTGGTTAGTCTTTTCTTTTGTTGCGTTGCTATTTTGATATAGATATCCATATATGCACTTGGATACACATGCAATAGCATATAGTACATACATACACATCATACTATGTATAACTTGACCAGGCATTGCGCTGTAACACCAACAATACAACCAATGATATTCACGAGCCGATAACAGGGAAAAATGCAACGGCAGCAGCAACGAATACGGAATGCATTAACCAAACAGCCAGTAACAGAGGCAGAATTGCATCAAAAAGTATTACAAAGCAAAGAAATGACAGCAACAATCGAATATACATACATACATACATATACATTCAGCGGTAGCAGATACTACAAAGACGATGAAAACATNCACACATCATACTATGTATAACTTGACCAGGCATTGCGCTGTAACACCAACAATACAACCAATGATATTCACGAGCCGACAACAGGGAAAAATGCAACGGCAGCAGCAACGAATACGGAATGCATTAACCAAACAGCCAGTAACAGAGGCAGAATTGCATCAAAAAGAATTACAAAGCAAAGAAATGACAGCAACAATTGAATATTCATACATATACATTCAGCGGTAGCAGATACTACAAAGACGATGAAAACATCGACAAAAAAAGGGCAAATAACAAAAAAAAAAACACTTCACGGATGTGGGGGAAAGCCTAGACACTGAACAAAAAAAACACACAAAGAAATTCGAGGGTACACCGACCGTCGTCCGACCAACCAACCGCGAGTTTGTCTACCCNACTTCACGGATGTGGGGGAAAGCCTAGACACTGAACAAAAAAAACACACAAAGAAATTAGAGGGTACACCGACCGTCGTCCGACCAACCAACCGCGAGTTTGTCTACCCGACAGTCCGAACAACATAGCGACAACGACGCCTCTGCCGCTAACGAAAGCTACGATGGCGATGCGTGCCAATGGTTGCAACGCTACGATTTGCAACGTCTTAAAGCGTTTCGACTCCGAGTTTGACTGACTGACCTATGCGCGACGAAGAGGCACTCGACACTCAACAACTTAACAAGGCAGCGCACTGCGCCAACATCATCGCAACACTCAAATCAGACAGCACAAACACACCGACATCAATGCCGCCTCGTCCAGTCTACCATGCCAACAGAGTGCACCAAAGCGGAAGCGAAACAGAAGAAACCGCTCGAGGAGAGCATCAATGAGCGCGAATGCATGGCATAANCTCAATGCCGCCTCGTCCAGTCTACCATGCCAACAGAGTGCACCAAAGCGGAAGCGAAACAGAGAAGAAACCGCTCGAGGAGAGCATCAATGAGCGCGAATGCATGGCATAAGTGAAGTACAAAGCCGGTCGGTCGGTTAGTTGTTCACTTAGTTCCTCTCGTGCTCGCCAGAACCAGACTCGGAGTCAGAGCCAGAGTAGCGCCGTTTTTAGCTTGGTGTGCCCCCTCTGGATTTTGTGGTGTGATTGAAAAATGTTGCCGCTGCTTTCAGCCGAATGTACCCTGTTTACTATGGTACGCGCCACTGGGCTGCTCTTGCACATTTGTTTACATGTGTGCCCAGCTACCAATTCAACCCAATGCCACGCTCTTGCTTTGGTTGTGCTGTTCTTCGCCCAGAGATTGTAATTGCACATGCATACATACATATGTAAATATATACAGACATTTATGTACATATTTCTGCATCCCTGCAGTGAAAAGTCAAACGAGTTAGTAAACATTCTGGTAGATCAACTGGTAGAAATCGACCAGTCGATTAACTGGTACTAGGCTGATGCAAAGACCTGTCAGTTGGATAATTTCGAACATTCTTCTGTTATGCGTTAAAACAAACGCTTCTGGTTCTTATTTTGGATTCCGCTGGGAGGTGTTGAAGATTTTTCAAATTGTACATTTGTATGAATATTAGGGTGTTCGATTATTCGCCTTTTTCTCCAAACCCGGTTTTCAAAAAATCGCAATTTGAAAAAAAAATGGATAAACCGGTTTTATTATACATACATACATAGTTTTAATACAGTGCAAATGCTTATGTTGGTATGGAGTCATGACCAAAAATTACAATAAAACTATTACGAGTAAAGGTAGCATTTATTTAAAAGCTTATTTTTAGATTAAAATTAAAACAAATTAGTGAAAAATTCACGTTTAGTCTTGTTTTATACTGTAGATCTCTCGATTCGGAGAAGCTCGGCCAAACATGTAGAAAACGTTTAAGCGCCAAACATTCATTTATTGGAATCAAATATGATCCTGCTATCCTATTATTATCCTGTTCATCCTCAAATAACCTAGGATATAATTTTAAACCTATTTAGAGGTTTCCGTTAAACTGGAAGATTTGAAAACATCGAAAAAGTTAAAACTATTGAGAGCTCAAGATTTGTATGAAATGAAAAAACTGGTTTGTTCGATAAAAAATCCGGTTTATTCGGTATTCGGAAAATCAAGATTTCAAAACAACCGCCTATAGATATCCAAAAAAAACCGATGGAACCTGTATGGAAAAACCGAGCCAATAACCCTAATATTGAACTTTTTATTTACACTCTTGAAAAACAAGTTGAGTACGCAGTTTTTTAGCCCATTCAATTTTAGTATAACAAAGTGCAAGTTTGAGGTAGCTAGGATTTACCATTGATTTTTGGCAAATTTTTTTGTTGAAAGTGTCGCTCATTTTCGCCATATAAAATAGCGTGCCATAATCAAGCTTCTTCTGGCATACATACATATGTATGTACATAAAACTGTAGGTCACTGAGCATCAAGAAGAAGACGACAAATCGGAGAAAAAGAAGATATTTTTCCAAACATTCATACATACATAACATGCGTATGAGCAAATCTTAAAATAGATATACTAAAAAAAAAAGTAAAAATAGCCACCCATGCTCATATACCCGTAGTTGCGTATGTAACGTATACGCCACGTAGCACCTACGCCGTGTCATCTAACATGTTTACTCGCACGCCTTAAGTTAAAAGCCATATTATTTAAAAGTATTTAAATATTGGCGTTTAAGATTTTTACACAGTATTCCTTATGTACATATGTATATATTATTTTCTTCATATAACAGTTTTATAATGAATTTCGAGTGCACCAATAAAAATTGTAAAAGTTTACTCAATGTAATTTCTTTTTCATTTGATGACACACTAGTTTTTACCTCCCTTTTATTAGCTCGGGATGTAACTATGTAATATTGATGCGCCTAAAAGATGCAGCGATTTCTATTCTCAAGTTACATACCTGATGACAGTACGAATGGAATTTATAATAGCGAGGTTTTAGTTTTTTAAACTACAATTTTATTTTGCACTAGATTCATTCGTTTTGGCGAGAACATTTTCACCGTTTATGTTTCACTTTTGAAGAAAATATCTAAAATGAAAATTAAAAAAATAGTAAAATTTCAAAAATTACAAAAAAGCTGCGACAGATATTCTGCATGCTGCCATTTTTTTGGAATTTCGTGGTGCACTCTTGAAACGAGTTGAACAAAACACACCAATCGCATATGCACACAAATCCAAAAATCTGTTTGCCAGAATGCCAGATTCTGATTTTTAAAAGAACCAGTAATCACTGATTGTGACGTATGCAGTTGTTGGAATTTTGTTCGACAAAAACCGGTAATTTTTTAACAGATGAGACTTTGTTGCTTTTTCCATTTTTCCTAAAAAACATAATCGTGGTAAAAACTAAATAACAATACATATTGAAATAGACACTACATAATTTTTTTCTTTCTATGGGCAAAACTTAGTTTTTGGTACAAACTTTTTTTTTTAATTTCCAAGGAATACGTACGTATGTATGTGTGCAAAACTTAAAAAAAGGTAACCTTTGTGTTAGCTTTATATTCATTGTTGTAAACCAAATCAAGCTGGTTGCTTTAGGATATAATTCAAGCCTCAAAAAAATTGTTAATCAATTAGTTGCAAAACTTTTGAGTTATAGATGTTTTAATTCAAAAAAATATTAAAAACAAGTGAATTTTTTATGTAATTATTAAGAGGGCTAAAATTAATTATGTCACAACTTTTGAAGCACACCATATACTGGTTTGAAATTTTATGTGCAATTAGTACTTATGCGTACACTTCATATTTATGTAGTTGTCATTTTAAAAACTTTCTAAGTATTTATTGTATTCTACAAACAATTACGAATAATTTGATACCTTAGCAAGAGGTGTGCTTTCATAAGAAACCAACTTTTAAAGATAAAATATTCTGCGACCTTGAGCATAATTTTTATTCCAAAAACATCTAAGTTAATTTAAGGCAAATTGGGAAAATACGTCGAAACGATCTAAATTATGTACCTGTAAAATGCTTCAAAAAATGTTTTCTAGAAGTGTGTAAATACCCTGATTTACTACCTTTAATTATGCTCCTTCTTTTAGTCGGAATATTTCGGGCGTGGTATCAAATCAACTTTTTTCGACAAAGGTTCTGATATTTGCTCTTACTTAATTGGAACCTTCTAAATTCAATGACATCCCCCAATTGGCTCCACTTTTCGGGATAGCCGTGTGAAAAAACTTCAAAACTGAGGGAGTTATTTATACAATAGTTAAAATTTAATCAAAATTTCAAGTACCGTTACCTCGAAAACCGCAGCCAATCTGGTAAAACGGGGGATGCGATTGAATTTAGAACGTACCAATTAAGTGAATTCAATTTTCAAAATCCTTGATCAAAATTTACAACTTGCACAGTAATTTCAACCAAGCTTAATTCTTTTGTTTTCTATTTCAGCGATCTAAATGTTTACTCCTCGTCTAACTTTTTAAGTACTTGATGAAAATGAATTACACATATATTCATCGATTTATTAAGAGATAACGAATAGAGTCATATATCAAACATATGTAGGTGTTCCCACAAATTAAAAAATTAAACTTTTTGTTTTGAAAATGTACCTGTTTTTTAGATTTGCCCATGCATGTGCATATGTAGGTTATAGAATACATATTTAAATTAGTACAGATATCTACAACTCCATCGTTCATGATCTGGACAATTTTATACTAATTGGAATAGGTAGCTCCTTTAATAGAACATGTAGCGTAAATATTTAATTTTAGCAGTATATGCCTAAAATGAATTGTTAAACAATACAACCCTGTAGTTGAAATCGTTAATTTACAGTGCCAAACTGGTAGCTAATACTACTTTTCCTACATTTAGTTGAACAGTGCCAAATTGGTCGCTAATTTATCAAACTAAAACCTACAATTTGATATTATTTAAGTCTTGTGTAAATAATTTAATTTTTGTGTAAATAATTTAATTTGTTTAAATTTTATACATTTATCTATTAAACAATCCACGCTCAAAAACTTTTTCAATAAACTGTATTATATTGTCTGCATAATTAATTTATAAAGATCAATTCTTCTAGATATGACTTATTTACAATATAGCCATCATATTTTCAAAGTGTATCTAAAAACGCTACGACCAACCAAGTTAATAATAATGACCGAATACGTATGACTCCCTGCAGGGTATAGATCACACATTTTTGCACGCTCTCACCAGGCATATCTGTGTTGACAAACAAAGAGCATGGTGCAGAGATTTAATAGTCATTTCACGGTGGAGCACAGCAACGAAACAAGCAGGCAGAAGAGGACAGACAAGCAGACCAAAATAGATTTGCAACTTGCAATTTGCAAATTGGCGTTCAATTGAATTGTTCGGTACCCATTCGTAGTGGATTCAAAGCACAAAGCAAGTTAAGCGAGAAAGGAACAATAAGGGCCAACAACAAAAATAACCATAGTGACTGGTACGCAACAACAACCACTTTGGATTTATTACCTCGTTGGATCTGTCCCTTACTGCTTCTACCATATATGTATGTATATCGCTTTGCTAGCTTGAACACCACCATCATAGCCATCATGCGATGCCCGCCGGACAAGCCATACCTTCACTGAATTTATGGTGTTCATAGCAACGCATATCACGTTCAATGCATGTAAGCATTCAATCCCAGTAGTTACATGCATACAATCATATGTACATATGTATGCATGTACGTGAGTTTATGTTCATCAACCACTTCGCATGCCACAGTCAAAACATCGTCGTCTTCTGCCATGTCCGTGCGGCCCCTCCTTCACATGGGAATAAGACTAATCGTGTCTATCAAATCACTTACCAGTTGTACACACAAAGTTGTGAATTGACAAGTGCTTACGAGAACACCCAGCCCCCAATACCAATTTGACATAAGTATGTTTACATGCATATTTGTATGTATGTATGCACATATGGATATGTATCTACTACATATGTACATACATACACGATACATGTAATAGCATATATACGTATGTAAGTATGTATATTTATTAATCTGTATTGTACCATGTATTTACATACATATGTACTAGGGATGTCGCGAATATTTGCATTCGCATTCGTTATGCGAATGATTCCTATCATTTTACACATTCGCTTTCGCATCCAATGATACGAATGTTTTGCGAATGCGAATGTGTACATGGGCAGAGAGTCCACTCTAATATTGTTGAAATGGCTCTAAGTCTGTCTAAGCAGGGTGCGGACAATAACCGGCTTTTAGCTTCAGGCGCTTAACGGTTAAGTAGTATATCAAGCAACATAGATGGGCCTGCAATAAGTACTGCTAAAAGTCTTATAAGCAACCTAGAAATAATTTTGGATTCCTCCAGCGAAAGCGAGGGCTCGGATGTAGAATCTGGAGACATTAAAAAATGTGAAATTAAAGCTCAATTGAAGGCCTTTACTAAAGAAAAACGAGCTCGTTGAAAATCTTCTCGATTGGTGGTTCCAGGTGAGCAATTGTTCAGTGCAGCCGCCCTTATATAGGAGCCTCTAAGAAATCGCCTCATGGGAGAAAAGGCAGCAAAATTACTTTTTTTGAAATATAATATGCCCTTTTGAACTTTGACTTCTAGATTAAGACACTGTATAGGTTAAGCATTCGTTCAATGTTCCAATAATTTCGAAATTTTTTAATTAATAAAAATGATGTCTTAAGTTTATTATAGCTTTTTTAATGTTATTCCTAACATTCGAATTCGCATTCGCATTCGCATTTGTGAAAAATATGACATTCGAAACATCCCTGATATGTACGTATGTATATGTATGTACATATACTTGCTATTTGTAGCAATTGAACTGAAATTCAGCTAAGCTTAACCGAGCCAACTCAATCCAAACATATTCAACAACCAACCAGAAAGCCATACAACAACACTCCAAAGCTTAAAGCGAAACAAAACGTATTGAACAGATTTGCGATATTGTAGTGCGCACAGTGGAAACTTTAATTTTGATATTCACATTATTAGTCAAAATTTTTACTTGATAACTATTGGCCAATAATACATGTGAAACTTTTTGTGTGCTTTTACATTTAGTCACAACTTTACTTTTTAACTTAACCTCCACTTGAGAGCCAAAACATTCTCACCAAAAATTGATTTTTTTTTCGTAACGAAAGTAATGTACGAGTAGTTATCAAATCGAGAAAAAGCTAGTTGGCAAATTGTTTTCGAATGTACTTGATAATTATACAAAAAATGGTTTCTTCTTAGACTTGCTAAGCGGGGCTTTAGGTTACTCCTTTATGAATTCTGGTATGAAAAGTAGATAAGTATTTGAGATCTTTAAATCTATTGAATTATATATTTAACGAAAACACACAACCAGAACATATATAATTTTGAAATTGTATAATTTCCTGTTCTTTTTTGACGTTTAGCTCAAATAATTCGATTCATACCGAATGAAATTTAGTCTAAGCCAAATATTTGGCTCCACTTTTGGTTATTGAGCAAATCAGGAATAGCGTCGATTTTTAGCATTTCTTTTTACACATGTTTGTCCATTTTTTTTTTTTTTGTAGGGAAGAAAATGCGTAATACCCTTTTTATTACTGTACCACTATGTAGTATATACAGGATACCTATTAACTGCAATTTTATTTCTTCTTTTTCAAGCGCAAAGATCAACAAATAAGTGTCCACAAAGAATAGCTGGTAAAATCTAGAAACGAAAATTTTGAGAGGAAACCATTTTTAAACTTGAAAAGGTTGAAAAATACAATATGCTTAACTTAATAACGTTTTCAAAAAAATCGTTGGAGAATTTAAGAATTTCCATAAATATGCAGTTTTTTCATTAACACAATATTAATTTAAGTTTGTCCTAACTCGATTTCAGCGGTTTTTCCATTACAGTGAGGATATGCGAGTTTATATTTTATGTAATAATTATTCTAAGAAATTTTGTATTTTCTTTTTATTGAAGGAAACACTCCAACTCCCTGTAAACAAATTTATTTGTGTTTAAAAGCAAGCACATATCGATGGCTGAGTGGAAGATTCACCTACCTCGGCAGCCAGTTGAAGAAGAACGCCCTACTTCAGAATTTGATTGAAAAACCTTCTGGCTCAGAATTCGGTTCAAAACCGTCCTATCTCAAACGAAAATACATTGAAAATATGCTGAGATAGGGCGTTTTTGAACCGAGTTCTGAGATAGGGCGTTTTTTAATAAAAATCTAAAATGACGCGTTCTTCAACCAAATTCTGAGATAGGGCGATTTTCAATCAAATTCTAAAATAGGGCGTTCTTTAACCAAATTCTGAGATAGGGCGTTTTCGAACTGGCTGCCGAGAATCTATTGTAAAATGGTCAACGACTTCGATAATCGGCCAAATGTTTTTTCGGCTTCAGAAAAAGTCTCAGCCTCCCTTGGGCTCTACTAATTATTGCTTCAATGTGTTAAAATTATTAATGTAAGCAGGGGCCCCTTTTGTATAACCCAAAAACGTAGAGAAAGCTTCTATGGGCCTGTTGGCGAGGCTGACTAGTATGGAATCATGATACTCTGCTAAAAAGATTTTTAAGCGCTTATAAAACGAAACTTTAACAAACTACGGTGCCCACGAACATAATGGAAAGAACAAGTACATAAGGACCTATTCACACTTTGTGCGAATAACTGGCGGAAATCGATATACGTTTGTGCCCTATAAGATTGTTCTCTCGAAGCTAACTGAATTGTGTTCGAACTGCCTCGAAAACGGTGAATCAATGTTTAATTTGATTGGGCCCGATGGCAGAGATCTCCTGTGATAGAACGGAACCAAGTAACTGGGTTTTTGTAAAGTGGAGAAAATTAAGGTTTTGTATAGCTAGCGTTTGTTTTTTCCATATATTTTGCTTTATGGCTGCAAGAAACAGCATAGAAACGAAGGGACGGAGGTGTCTAAAAGACTGTTTTTTCAAGAGTCCGAAAATAGAAAGTGCAACAAAATCAAGCAACTACTAGTTAGATATTTGCTTCTGTTCTATTACGGGAGAGATGTGGTAAGAAGTAAACCGAATGAACGGCCAGTCAAGTCAACTGGTTAAGTCGTCGTGCTACAGTGCGAGTACTTATTTATCTTATTCCCTCGCAGTTTGGAATCTGTCTTGAAAACATAGCTGTTCCAAAATCCAATCCTCGCACTTAGTGAGTTTATCGGCCTTTCACTTTCTTTCTTCCTTTTTGAAGACCCTGCGAATTTGAATTTTCAACCGAATTTCGGAGCAGTTTGCCTAATAGACAAATTTTTGGTCACTTAAAAGCTAAGATTCGCCCCTTAACCTCTGCGCTAAAACACATTATTTGCAACACTGATGCGTTTTTTTTGGCACGGGGTGTATTTTCTAGTAGTGTTTAATGTTTTTGTGTTTAAATAGGCTACTTTGGTTTCCATATCCTCATATTTAAGAAATACTAGACCTGCAAGAAAACTAATTCTAAACAAATTCACGTTTTTTATCAATATTACCCCACTGTAAAACACGGTGATGGGGTCGAGGCAAAAACTGAGTGCTCAATTTGTAATCATTCGATTGAGTGCTCATAGCGGTTAGCAAAGCTGCTAATAGCTGCCGCTGTTGTAATAGTAATAATGCGCGTAATTCGATAAATCGTAAACGCTACTTGAATGAAACATGATTACGATTTATGATATGCCAATGAATATTGCTATTGCTCCTACTCATGACTGTTGCTGTTGTTGGAATTGCTTCTGGGGTTGGTATTATTCCAGCTAATACTCGTNGGCTGTTTCTTTGCGTCACGCGCAGGCGCGCCGTCAGGTTTCTAAGCCGCGTGAATGAAAGTTAAATGGAAATTTCAACGACTGCTATACTAAGGAAAAATTCGCAGCGTAATTCTAATTTTGAATTGTATTGAATGAGATGAATCATTAATAATATTTTACAGACACAAACACAATTTCAAGTGCAGCTGAATCCAAATAAATTTTTTTCTTTTAATTTAGCTGTCTTAAATTTTGCCGCCCCTTAATTCTGCCGCCCTAGGCTTCAGCCTATGTTGCCTGTACGATAAATCCGCCACTGCGTACGGCAAAGGAGAGGAATTCGCTTTTAATGCTGTCGACACGAAGGCAACCGACGGGCGTCCATGTAATCAAACGACTATACGAACAAGCGACCACCCGCCTGTCTAACTAAAATAACAGTTAAACGATACATAACAACCAANTCGGCAAAGGAGAGGAATTCGCTTTTAATGCTGTCGACACGAAGGCAACCGACGGGCGTCCATGTAATCAAACGACTATACGACCAAGCGACCACCCGCCTGTCTAACTAAAATAACAGTTAAACGATACATAACAACCAACTTTGGCGACTAACAAACAGACCGACGAATTGCCGAAAGCTTAAACGAGCGAATGCGCATCAAGAGCGTGCATGGCTATGATGGAGCAAAAAAGGCTATATAACGATGGGGACGACTGACGGCGATGCTGCGGTTGTGTTCACAGATACCAACAATATGCTATCATTATTCTCCGCTTTGTCGTATTGACTCCAACAAATATGGAGTTGATGTTGGGTTGTTGTAGACGAGGATAGCACGGAATTGGTGGTGGTTTGAATATTCAAGTGAATGTAAAAATGTATATATAGGTATCTATGTATGAATGTAAATATATAACTGCAGCTTCATACATTAACGCCCATAGGGTGATCCATATGCGACGACTTGTTCAAAATAAGCTTTTTATGCAAATACTCAGCAAAAAGTTTTAAATCCTAAATATTGAATTTTTTTTCAAAATTTGTACCCATATTTTCACAAATGTATGTATGTATGTACATATGTACATTCGAGATAATCCCCAGATTACCCATACCTGTGAGATATAAATTGGTTGCTGGAAAAATGGAGCAGGCCTAGGTGCTTAGCTAATATCGTTAATTAATAAAAACACTGATGAAATTTTAGAGCTTAACACCGAACATATACCATGTTTATACGAACACATAACACGCTTTTACTGGTTCCCCATAGTTTCAAAACACATTCTTAAACACATTTTCAAACCGTCTTGAAAGTTGTAATCGTTTTACTTCAGACCAATTTTCAAATCAGTCGTTACAGTTTCCATTCGGTTACAAAGAATGTATAAACACAGTAGAATTGTAAAACGGCAGGAAAATCAGCTGTTCGTTGCAAGTATGCATTTTATCAGCGATGCCACAGAATTATTTAGTTCGCGAACTTTAAATACATATCGCTAATTAAAGCTGGGTGCGAGTTGACCTAAATTTTAGTACGTAACTTATATTCCACTAGAAGTTTCCAGCACTGCTACAATTTAGGAAGCCAATTGCTAAAACTCTGCGAGTTCATCTGACTACCTAAATTGTTTGGGCATAAGTAAAAATAGGGCCCGTTTTGCTAGAAAAAAAGAAAAAGTAGATGTGGTGTTTTTTTAGGTTTTCTCGAAATATATACATATTGCAGCATAGGTATTTCAATTGCCTTTCTAACCATATCTACATTTTGAAAATCGGTTGAATAATTTTCGAAATATAAGATTTTGAAAGTATTGAAAATTCCATTTTTACCCCTCTCTGGCACGGGCCCTATTAATTTGCACCAAACAAATTTTTCTCCTTTAGAATCCGTGGAAAAAGGCGGAACAAGTGCAGAATACGTACATTTCGCTTGTTTGAACTTCAATAACATCAGTAATTATTATTTCCCCAAAAAAAAACCATTGCCGTTATGATACGTATTCTGCACTGAACCAAAAAACCATATCTGGATCAAAGAAAAACTTTCCTTATTTTAAAGTCGAAAATTCTCCTGAATGAGTAAAAAATTCTCCCGAATGAGTAATTTTTCTTTGGAATGTGTAAAAACGTACACGAAAATATGGAACCGTGGATGTAATCTATAATTTTGAAGGAATTTTGGGCATAAAAAGAGGGAACAAATGCACAATACCTACAAATCTCGAATTAAAAAAAGGATCGATAGAGACCATTGAGGTGAACATAACGGTATATTTATTTTTTTGGGAAACAACAACTACAACAATTATTAAAGGTCAAAGTACAAATTAAGCATTTTCTTAAATTAATATTTCTCGAAAACCTCTTCAAGGAATTGGACAATTTTGATGTCATTTGATAGAGAATTTAATTGGTAAAGAATAGGGCCCGTTAAGCTAGAAATCAAAATGAAGAAAAACGGGAACGAAATAGCACTAAAGAAGTCGGTTCCTCTTTTTGGCATAAATGTAGAATACCTACAATTCTCAAATTAAAAAAAATCATATTGAGATCGATGGAGATCATTGAGGTGAACGTAACGATATATATATTTTTTTTGGGAAACAACAACTACAACAATCATTAAAAGTTAAAGTTCAAATTAAGCATGTTTTTTGATTAATATTTCTCGAGAACCCCTCCAAGGATTTGGATTTGATGTCATTTGATAGAGAATTTAATTCTCTTTAATTTGATATACATATTTATACATATACCTTTTTATAGTTTTCACAAAAATCGAATTAATGTGGACAAAAAGTATACAGGGTTTTTGTGTATAAACTTCTTTTTGCGTAGGCGGCCTTCGGCCGCACTTATGGATTATAACCCTCACAAAGTAGAATTCCACATTAATTATATTTTTGTGAATACTATAAAAGATATATGTATAAATATGTATATCAAATTAAAGAGACTTTGAACATCGAATTCGCCGGTTCGATCCCTGCTGAAGTCTAGAAAAAAGAAGTCTGATGAAGAGATGTGCTGATCTCCGAAATAGCTGCTATAACTTCTACCGCTTAGACTTTGTTGCTTTTTCAATTTTTCCTAATAAACAATCGTGGTACAAAGCTCAATAAAAATATTAAAAATAAAATGTAAATAAGCCACAATAACATTGACAAATTAGCATAAAATAACTTACATTTTAAATTACTCTTAGTTAAACAAAAAAAAAGGCTTTATGAACTGAAACACAAATTAGTACCTCTAGTTTATTTCTTGTTTTATTCAAACTGATTTGGGAAAATATTAATTTCCATATAAGCTAAGGCGACTGGAACGCAAAGGACAGATGAAACCATTTGTTTTAAATAAGGAAACACTG
The DNA here is from genome assembly GCF_001687245.7 of Rhagoletis zephyria. Taxonomy (NCBI): domain Eukaryota; kingdom Metazoa; phylum Arthropoda; class Insecta; order Diptera; family Tephritidae; genus Rhagoletis; species Rhagoletis zephyria. The sequence continues at coordinate 30,209 of NW_016158113.1, read as the reverse complement.
CGTCTTCATCGTACCCTTTTATCTTAAGAATTTACTTATAAAAAAACCGAAAGAGAAATTTTAAGTTATTCGTTCAAATCGGAAATTTCTAAAAATCTGTAATTCGTAGGATTGAGAGGATTTGTGCTCAAAACTTATGTGAAATAATTTGTGAGCCCAGTAGACTAACATCTTTGCTGTCGCGAACACAGCGGGTGAAAAATTAATTTTTAGAATTTGAATGCATAAATTAAATGATTTCCGTACAATGCGATTCGCTGCTCTCTGCTCCATGTGAGGAACTCTTGACAACTATTCTTGAACGACAAATGCAGCCCAGTCCGCCACGTCCAGCATGTTATAGAACAGAGCTAACGGCCACCGGTTTGTGACCCGTTTGCACGTGTAACCTCTAACCATCTGATCCATGGTGTCTACTCCGGTTGTATATGTATACATTGTAGTCCAAAATTTGAAATGGCTTCTTCGATGGCTTCGATGAGTCGACGGCGGAATTGTAATGTTCGGTTGAGATGAGGACCACAACTTTTTTGTTTTTCGGCACGTATGAGCATGGGCCGATATTATTATTGTGGTAACCGAATACTGTGCTAAATACATCTCATATTGGATCCAACTTGTCCTTCAATATGCAGGCTTCCTTTTTGCGCATGGTTCCTACAAACGTTTTTCCCAAAGCCGTGGCCAAATCAAAAGACGAGAACAAATTATCGGCATATATTGTTCATCCAGAACCGGTGTACTTTTCGACCAATTTGAAAACAACGTTCTCGCCTTGATTTTCCGCACGCGTTTTATTTGTCTGTGTTCCAATATATATTATTCCTTTCAGTGGGTATTGACTTAATTTCGTATTTTGCTGGTTTCTATAGAATATACTGGGTAAAGCGCGTGCGTTTTCGGCACGACAAAAATTGTGCATCAATTATTTTCTGGGCCAGCTTGCCATCCTTTGAACGGTGTTTTATAATCGAGCTCGCCGAACGTGGCTCCTCGTTCATATCAACGGCTTTGGTGGCAGCTGCAGTGCCTTCACGCAGATCTTCGAACTCCTCATCATCGTCATATGGAGACTCGGTTTCTTTAACGGTCTCTATCTAAGCATCGGGAGCCGCATTTTCTAACGTCAATACATAATCCGGATCCGTGGCGTCGTCGCCTTCGAAAGCATTGATTTCCTCGACATCTCCATCCAAAATAAACGATGGGTTATAACTTCTTCGAAACAAAAAATGTTTCTTATCTAATAACTGTTATGGAGCAAGGTTTTTACGATAAAATATATAAGTGTTATGTCCGTGGCCAAAACATGTTTAAATCGCCTGCTCCAGCAATCATCCCACACATAGGTCTGTACAGACCTGCTTGGTCCGTTTGAGTCATTTAGTTTACAAACACAAACACAAAAGCGGTCAGATTTTTTGCCCAATGTGCTCGCCGCAGCCGCTTCTAGGAAATCATGGACGGATTCGCCTCTAACACGGTCTGCACAGACCTGGTTGAACCTCCTAAGGTTAATCTCACCAACTAAATAGTGCTACTATATAAACATGTAAGAGAAGCAACCAAGCAAGCGGCGTTTCCCCTTAGCATTAGAGGCTACCAAGAGATTCAACAAAATCTATATTACTGCCGTACCTAATTTAGAGCGGTAAGCGTTGCGTTTTGTATTGTCAACGAGTGTCAGCGCGCGCTATCCCCAAATCAACGCGCGTCAATTTTTTACGTTTTCTCATTTCCCCTCGTTTTTATTCTCGTTTCCTCTTTCATTTTTTTGTCCTCTCCCTTTCTTTCCGTCTTCTGCATACAACTTCAACACGTAAACCCTGTCAAAAACGAAAATTCCATTTGCTCGGCGCTAGCGCTGAGTTATTGTGGTATGCTTCATACAAATTGTATTGTCATGAGGATTTTTGACAGTTCCTTGGCGCTTGACGCTGTGACCGGGATTTGGGTTATGTAAAACAAAATTTCTGAAATCATGATCGAATTTATACTCCAGAAGAATATAAGCACTTCCAGGAACACAATGAAAACGACGAGCTACGGACCACAGCTGTCAAATTATTTTCCCACGTATTCTTATGTAGATAATTATTTTGGGGACGACAAGGCACGTGGTTGTGGCCAGATTAGATCCAGCGCCAGATAACGATCTTCCTCTTCTTTTACTTCAAACTCGTACAAATTCATCGACAAAGTGTTTATATAATGAAGATAACAAATTGGAAGCTTTGGCCCGTAGCTCGTCGTTTTAAATGTGTTCAGCACTTGAAGCTAATCCGATAAACTGATGTTACTGATTTTAGAAATTGGTGGCCCGATTACTATAAAAAGCGTGTATCACTCGAGGTGCCGGTTCCAAGAACCAAACTTTTTTGTGTCAAATTATACGCAGTTCATGTATGAAAGAAATCTGGCGAAGTATTGGAATTCTATTACCACCTCACATACATACATACATGAAAAATCACAAATGCTGAAAAATAGGATTTAGAACAGTTCTGATGTTGTATTTTTCCCCTGTTTTGAATAAATATTTAGGGTATTCACAAGTTTTCATAAGCGTCGTAAAATTTTTCAATGTAAAATAACTGTTGAAATGATTTTAGGGGATTCCACGAATCCACAGTTTAAGAAATAGTTATTTATATATTTTCTATCGGTGTAGCAACATTTTGGGTAATTACACATTCTCTATAAGCATTTTAGCCGTTATTTTACATTGAAAAATTTGTACGACTGTATGAAATTGCGACGCTTGCGACATCTTTTGAATACCCTTCCTACAAAAACCTTACAAGTCCATCCCACCTTTTTATCTGTTATGGGAAGTCCTTTTTATTTTCAGTAAAACGACCATTAAAAATACATTGCCTCTATCCAAGTAGTTTCAGCGTTAAAAAGTTTTAATTAATTATCTCGAAACGCAGACTTTGAACTTGTGCGGTTGTCGTACTCACTGATTCAATTTGTTTGTATGGGAAAAATAAGCAACACAACTTTCATAAAAACTTAAATAAACGAAAGGGAAATAGCCAAAGAATGTACATATTTACTGGTGTAAAGTAAATCTTATGCCTCTAAATCTTAAGAAATGTAAAGTAATGTGCTTCTCGCGAAGAGCTGTTCTGCCAGTTTCTTATATAATAGGTAACCATAACCTGGAACAGGTATACAATTTTGTGGACCTTGGTATCACAATGGATCCTAAGCTTAATTTTAATCTTCACATTAATGTGACAGTCAACAAGGCTAAAGGTGTACTTGCATTTGTGAAACGATGGTCAAAAGAATTTAGTGACCCTTATATCACTAAAACCCTGTTTACAACATTAGTTAGGCCGATTCTGGAATACGGCTCGGTGGTTTGGAATCCAAGGTATCAAATTTACTCAGACAAGATAGAATCAATTCAAAAACAATTCCTACTTTTTGCTTTAAGAAATTTCCGATGGGATTCTCAATATAGTCTTCCACCTTATACGAGTCGCTTAAAACTTATTAACCTTCCTACACTTGCCAGTCGCAGGGAAATGCTTGGTATAATTTTTATGGTTAAATTACTGACAGGCTCAATTTCAAGTCCGTCTCTTCTGGCTGATGTAAGCTTTAATGTTCCGTCACGCGTATCAAGACACTTTTGTCCCATATTTCTGAAAGCTTGTAAAACCAATTTTGAATTGCACGACCCACTCCGTTGCTTATGCCAGGATTTTAACTCTCATTCCAGCACGTTTGATATATCAGATCCGCTTTTCAGCATTAAGAAAGCGATACTCTCCTCTCTCAATAAGTGAATTATTGACATAAATACATAAAATCAGCTGATGAATTTAGTTCTGTAGCTGAACAGTTTTAGATCTCGACACTTAACAAACTCCTGCCTATCGTGACTCGGCACAAAAATTTAAAATATTGGTTCCGTACGTCATGCGGACTGCGCCCCTCGTGCGGATGGGCGGGAATGGAGGGTAAAAACCGTTGGGATATTATTATTATTATTATTATGTATTTTTTCTAGTGAGCTACTGGTGACCGGTGCAATTATGAAATTTTCACCCCAGTCGGCATCCGAAGGCAAAGGGGCCTCCATGGACATATAATATGAAGGATAAACAATATACTTTTTACAAGTCTAGTTTCCTGCGGCATACAGCTAGTGCTCATTGTCCTTATCGTTTCAACACACTTTCTAATTTGGGTGCTTTGTTAAGAACTTTTGCGTGTAATGCGTACCAGCGACTACCAAAGCTACAAAGCATTTTCTCTGCATGTTTTTTAAAATGTATCCGCGCTGATCTCACAAACTAATATACTATTTATTAGAAATTTTATTTTTTTATCAACGTAGTCTACTAGTTTCTCGTTTAACGTTTACATTTCACTAAATGTAAAGACAGTAATTCTCTGCAAATATGTATCGTGTGTCATAAGGCGTCTCTCCGCATGGCGGAAACTAGTTGGGCACATCTGCGTTCACTCTGCTCAGGTACGAGTTTAGCCTGCCGCAGTATCCAGAGCGAAGTTGGGCTATTGTGGTGCGAGTCTCCCGAGGCAGACAAAAGTCTGTCGCGTACACGTCAGGTGATTGTATACACAAAACGGCATCCACAGGTCCGAAGTCGATGTAGGTTAGATTAGGTTGGGCGGCATGAGGATTTTTTTAATTATCCCCGTTCCCCTGTAAAGCACTTGGTGCTTAGCAAAAAAGTGCATAGGCTTCGCATAGGACCGCTTTGAGGTCATCGAGATCGTCGAAGAAATAGCTTCCAAGAGCTTTTCCCCCGTTTTGACAGAACTGGGCAATAGCAGAGACGATGTGGGGTGGTTTCCTCTTCGTCTTCCATGCGTGTAATCCGATCAGACAATGTGCGGTGAAAACTCCAGTCACTTTGCGAATGTCCTGCCTCCTTAGATTAAGTAGAGACTTGGTGCGTTGGGCGTTCGTGGCAGGCCAGAGTGTTTTGGCAATGTGACAGGTCGCTTCTATTCGCCATCTTTCATTGGCAGCTTCTATGAAATTTGCATTCAGTAGATATTTGCATGTTTGAAAAGGGATGCCGAGAGTATCTCTTATGTCTGTATCATGCAATGCCATTCCATGGCGCGCGAGTTCTTCAGCCTTGCAGTTTCCCTGAATGTCGCAATGATCAGGTAGGTCGAGACCGACTCCTCGACGCCGTATATATACCTCCTGTAGTGCTTTGGCGAGGGCTCTGCTAGAAGTAGGTGTATATTCGGATGCCTGCTTCTGTGGCATCCTACTAGGATGTGTATAGTATTATGCTCCTTTATGGAGAGCATCTGAGCCGCGTTGTGTAGGTGTTGTTGTGGCGCCATCAGCAGGCAGTAGTAAATTCGTCGAAACAAGTGAAAAAGTAGGTTGTGGAGTTAGAGCTTTAGTTTTGATGTAGCAATACTTTTTATTGTTATCGATTTTATTGTAGCATATCGAACATTTGCCTATATTAAACGACCATTTGTGACAACTCCCGCTAAAAGTGCATATATGGAAATTTAAAAATCTTTCATTTGTGGAAATAGCTGATCTCGCCTTATAGCTTTTTTTATTTTTAGCGCCGGGCGCTTAAAAAGGGATTGTTTGATTATTCGATTAATATGAGTTATAATAAATTTATTAATAGCGGGAAATGTGTTAATACAAATATTTTTTAAAAGTATGCGTATTAAAAAAAAAATTACATCACTATTATATATGTATGTAAGTAATTTTTGTTATTTATTATTACCCCGAATAACTGTGTTACAAAAAGATGTAATTTTTAGAATAAAAGATTTGTTAAGTCGATTTCATGAATTTTATTTAAAAAAATTATGCGATTTTTGGCGATATTTTTCAGAAATTGCGCATTTTTTTAACAATCTGGACACCCTGTTCACTAGTTTTGCCGATGTCAAAGGACAGCAAAAGCAAATTTGGCCGCAAAAAGGTTAGTAAAGACATTGGTCCAGCTTGGGGGATCAGTAAGTGGCTTTAATTGTTTCATTTGGCCTTTTACAGCTATTAGGGCTATTCACACCGATTTCGTTACTTCTTCAGTTCGGTAGTTGACTGTGAAGGAACGTTTAACTTAATTATTTTTAATCTGACAAATTATTTACCTGAATTTTAAAAGGTAAAAATACAAAGCATCAGTCTATTTTATTTATTATTTTTCCAGCAAATATCAGCAAATGGAAGAATGGTAAATTTTTTGGAGCAATATGCTTAGAAAGAGTTAAATAGCGATGTAAAGAATATTACTAAAATAGACTAGTTGCTTCGCTTTTTTAATTTTTTTTCTTTTCTGATTGCTTTTTTTAAGTCGCAAAACACTTGCTCTGTAGCAAAAACTAGTGATAATTATTGAAAACTATCTGATTAGCAACAAACCTGTTGAAATGCCAATTAGCTGCTTGCAATTTTCCCGACTATCGGTCAATTTGCCAGGCTTGCCACCTTGGCGCTCGTTACTTGGCACTTTCGCTTTTTTTATAAAAACCAAATGTATATGTGTATATGCCCAGCAAAAAATCGGNACAAAAGCTAGTGATAATTATTGAAAACTATCTGATTAGCAACAAACCTGTTGAAATGCCAATTAGCTGCTTGCAATTTTTCCGACTATCGGTCAATTTGCCAGGCTTGCCACCTTGGCGCTCGTTACTTGGCACTTTCGCCTTTTTTATAAAAACCAAATGTATATGTGTATATGCCCAGCAAAAAATCGGTAATCGTAAAGTGTTTTAGAAGGCAGAGCGTTATAATGCCTTCGAATTTTTTCGCTTCTTTTAGGCATTGCCGGTAATTCAAAGTAGAATGTCCTACAATATTTTATTTATTTCGCTTCTTTGTTTCATTTCGGGGAATGCAAAGTAGAATGTCCTGAAATATTTCTTTTTTAATTCGCTTCTTTGCTTCATTTCAGGGAACGCAAAGTAGAATGCTGCATCGTAGTCAGCTGAAAAAGAGAATGAATATCCAAAAATTCTTTTTCTACCGTTAATTTCTGTGGAAATTTGTCTCGCATAAAAATCATGTTCTGATTTATTCAATTTGCAGCGAAGTTGAAGTCAGTCAATGAAGTGAAGTACAAGAGCGAGGAAGTTCAATTTTAAGCTTAATTAAATATGCATGTATGTACATACCGATTTTTAAGTAAAACCTAAATACCTGAGCCCTAACGGGTGGAAGTGCGCACCTCTAACCACTCGGTTACGGCGGCTGCCGTAGAATGAACTTATTGAGCATTTCCTTTTCAATATTATTAGAACTTCATCATCAATGCAAGAGGTTGGAAGAATTTGAGACTTCATATAACGAAAAAAAGATTTTTAAATTTCCATATACATATGCATTTACATAAATGCAATGCTTCTAGTTAGAGCTATTTGGTTGGTTAATTTTAGCAAGGAGGTCAGTCCCAGATCGAAAAATTGCTTTGGTGACAGCCGGGGTTAAAACTACTTTTGATAGTGTTCGCTATGCAAAAAACTTTTACAGGTTGGTACCAATTGTTACCAAATCGTGTTCGTTTGGCCAAAAAATTAGTAGAACTTGCAAGGAGAGAGCACAATTTTAACATTTCATTTGGAGAGGAAGTAGTAAATTCGTGATGGGAAAATTTTGCCAGCAAGAATTTGCAAGCAGGATTGTGGCACCCGGTTGCATTTTTGCTAACAACAATTTGAATCAACAAAATCGCTAAATTTAAAAATGTACAATCTTGCGGCGATTTACTAATGAAGGAATTCTTAATACTTAAGTAAGGAAAATATTCGTTTTTTCAATTAATTTAATTAATTTCAAACATTTGAAAGGTACGTGGCTGAAAAAGCTGTATTCGTAATCGGAACGTGACAGTGACGTCCACAAAGCAATTGAATTGTATGTTGAAGAAAGTCAGAATAAGAAGAAATATACATACGTATAGATTCTGTTTTGTTTTCCACCTGAAATAATTTAAAAATTGTATTATGTTCGAAATGCAACCGTGGACTCCAGCTGGCAGTGAAGCTTGCAAATGTTTGCTAATTCCTGTTCACGCAAAACTTAGTAAGTTTCTCTCTTATGGAGAGTACGATACCTTATTCTCTGCATTTTGTTACTGGCTAATTCTTACTGGCTTTTGCATAGCGAACAGAACTTTTATTTAATTACTTTCCCGTATTCCTGGGACTAAAACGAGTATAACTGTCAAAAATTTAAAATTCGCTAGAGCGTGAGAGTAACACTGAAAAGAACGGGATCGCTTTCTAGTAAAAAAAATGGTAACTTCTGAAAACTTTGACATAACCTCCAAATTTTGGTTTTAAATTTTTGCTTATTTTGTATGTAAACACGCTCAGCTCATACATGTAAATAATCAAAAATACTTTCGAATTCATTAGAATCCTCTTAAACAAGTAAATACTTTTCAGCATGAATTAGCAGAGTGCACTTTTCTTTTGTGTACAATTTGGTCGTCAAACACAGTCAAGGCTGATCGTGGGGGTGTTACTAGAATTCGCCGCGGTTTGTTGTATTTCTTGCCGTCATTGTGAGTATAATTTGTTGTTGTATTTTTTTTTTTTGCTCAATCGATACCACTCACCTTATATAAATTTGCCTTGACTGATAACTTCTGACAGCGAGAGGACCTTATTTATGCTCTTTTCGTCTCAATTGTCAGAGAACCGAGTCAGGATCTATTTCCTGTAAAATCTGACTAATTCTGACTAGTTCGGACTAGTACGGGATTGCAACTAATTTGTAATAATTGTCACAAAATATATTAGTGTTTCTGTTCATGTATCCAAAAAGCTTGCAATTTCCAGCCAACAAAACCCGAAGCCCAAAAAAAAACTTGCAAAGTAGGGGAAATTACACTTCATTTAGAGAGATTTGCTAGTAATAAAAACAGCTGATCGCATGTTCCTGAGTGCAATTGAAACTAAAAGTGAAGGTGCACATTAGCTCTGATCCAGTACTTCATGAACTTACAGGTTTTTACACGAACTTGCAGGCAGTTACAAAAAAAGTTATCCCGTACTCCAAATTCCTCCAAAATCCTGCAAATGAGAGCGATTTTTGGAGAGTTAAGTAGAGAATGAAGTTGCACGATTTTACCCGCTTTTTCTTCGGGTAAAATCATGAAAAGTGTCAAGCGATCACTGGTTGACGTTTTTACAAGAAAAATGCCTTTTTTGTTCCTCTATTTTTCTCGTTACTCACTTTTTACTCTCACTTCAGAGAGTAATTTTGCTGTTTAACATTTTTACAGGCGTTTTCACGAAAAGTATTGGATCAGAGCTAATATGAGTTCGCCTTTTCATCTCTTTGGGAGAGAATTTTCGCTTACTCTCTTGATTTTGATTGTTGGCTGGTGTTGGCTAATTTTGTTATCGAACGCAACTATTGTTTTTATTAGGACATAAACAAAAACTTAATCAGCTGTTCATGAATCTTGCAAATTGTTACTGGTTTTGCGTTCACGTATTTTATTTTTTCCGTTTATAGTTTCAGTTGTAATCGAATTGTGGAGGCACTTAATAATGCTATTAACAGGTCTATTCTGTGCTGGTAATAAAAATAAAATTCCGTAAATAAAATTCCTGTCAATTTTTAAAGCCTTTTCCCATTCTGTAACCGGTAAATTTTAGGTGTGTATAGTAACTTCTCGCCAAATAGAGCGTAAAATTGAGAAGAGAAAACTAACAGAAAAAGTTTTTCAACATAAAACTAGTAAAAACTAGCAAGTGAACAGTTGCTGCACTATTTTGACATTCTGCTGTTAACATTTTACTATTTACAGGTCTATTCTGCACGTTACCGAAGATTTTGTAACCGGAAAATTGTATTACCAAAAAATGTTACCAGTTCTTGTCACCGCGATTCTAGGTACGTTGATAATGCAGTTAAAATATTCAGCAATTCAGCTATGAAGAATTGTGCACATCCTGGCATTGCATATTCCACGAGGCAATCATTTGTTACCAGCTAATGAGATGGTAACAAAATTTACCGGTTACAAGAGTATACAGAATGCGAAAAGGGTTAAAAATTGACAAGAACTTTATTTACCGGCTACAAACTTTTTATTACCAGCGCAGAATAGACCTGTTATAAATCAGTTTTGAACTCTTTGCTTTACACACAAGCACGTAAACAGTCCTGTACATCATTGATATTTTGATTTCCGCTCATTTTACTTTTGTTTATGTGTAACCAATTTAACAAATGCGGCTTTCGACATTTATTCTTGTTCTTCTTCTGCTAATTAAAATTTCTGCTATTAAAAATTTCACTAGCAAGAATTTCAGCTCTCCCGTGTTATTACGCTCTCGATTCAGTGCTCTATTGCCAATTTTTTGGGTATTATACACTTTTCCAGTAAAAATTTGCAGGTTCCAGTACAAATTAGTACTGACTATTTGTTAAGTTACACTCATTTTGTTACCACAATTTCTCATAGTCTCTTCATAGTTGAAGAATATTTTAACCAACGTACCTACAATCGCGGTGACAAAAACTGCTAACATTTTTTGGTAATAAAATTTTTCGGTTACAAAATCTTCGGTAACGTGCAGAGTAGACCTGTAAGGTCCAGTTTCTCAATGTCTGGTTAACACTAACTGCAAGTTAAACTTCGTTATCCACGTGATCGACTCCATAACGTATAGCAGAGAGTTGTAAACGTCGATAACTATGTTTAACAAGTAGTTAGTGTAAACCAGACATTGAGAACCTGACCCTAAGGGTCGGTTTCTCCATCTCTGGTGCATTGGGGGAAGGTTGCTGATTTTTAATTTACAAATCTTAAAATTTCAAGGAAAATACGTTTTCTTTTATTTCTGAAACTTATTTCCGAAATGTGACAGAAAGGTCTTCCTCACATTCTTCGATCATGTTCACACACCGAAATAAAATTTCTCTTTCTAAATTTGACAGCGAATTGCGTGGAAATTTTGGAAATATTCAGCCTCATTGCGTAAGTCGTAAATTAGGCTGAATTGTACGACTGAATTGTACAACATTCAGCCTCATTGCGTAAGTCGTAAATTAGGCTGAATTGTACGACTGAATTGTACAACATTCAGCCTCATTGCGTAAGTCGTAAATTAGGCTGAATTGTACGACTGAATTGTACAACATTCAGCCTCATTGCGTAAGACGTAAATTAGGCTGAATTGTACGACTCGACAACATTAGCATTGTCTACTGTCGTGCTGAAATAAGTAAACGACGAAAATTGTCGAAAACTATGCAGTGCTGCCAAGTTCTTCCGTTTTAATACACTAGTCGAGTGGAAATTTTAGGCAATGACGCTAAATTTTCGATACGATTCGACTCTCGAAAAACGACTTGCATTCGGCACGACTCTCGCAATGAGGCTGATTAGCATTGTCTATTGTCGTGCTGAAATAAGTAAACGACAAAAATTGTCGAAAACTATGCAGTGCTGCCAAGTTCTTCCGTTTTAATACACTAGTCGAGTGGAAATTTTAGGCAATGACGCTAAATTTTCGATACGATTCGACTCTCGAAAAACGACTTGCATTCGGCACGACTCTCGCAATGAGGCTGATTGTCACATCTGATACGCTCTTAAGAAAGCCTTGCATATTCGGATATCTGTTCGGATATTCGTCCATACGAATAAAATCCGGATTATCCGGTTAGATAATATCCGTAAATTTTGCTATCCGAATATTCGATCAATATATGTAAGTCCATTTAGTCATCCGGGTGTCCCAATTTTTTATCAGATATTCGAATATCTCTTTTAAAAATATTAAAAATATTGACGAAACACTGAAGACAAAGGAATCATCTTTGAAAAACAACAGTGAAGGGAACTTCTTTGGCCCTCGTAATCACATCGACCTGTATATAATATTTTCTCTCTATTCAAACAAACTGTCTGATTTACGCAGATCACTTAGTCTAAACGCGTAAATGCTTCGTAAGCTCGTAAACCTTGTAAACTTACTCGACTTTGTACGAAAACCCGGTTTATTTACACTTTACACAGTTACGATTTTTATGCATATATCTGCTAACAAATTTCTGAGATTATTTCGGTTAGATGAGAAAATTCGAGCTATGTACACCCCACACCATTTCAAATTATTTCTACAAGTCAGATCGATATTGGATGTTAATAGTAAATTTAAAGAGCTAAATCATTTTCGTACGTGTTGAAAATTGAAATATAACACTCGCAAGAGCGAAAAATATGTAATAATTTGAACAATAGTATATATGTACATAACAATTATAAAAGATTTGATGTTTTTCTCACTTACCTTGTTTTCATCATTATCACACTGTAAAGAGAAAAACGCGAGTTATCACAGTATTTCATAGTGTATTTAAAATGAAATACTTACGATATTATGCCCCGTCGCAATACTTTTGCATGTGACGCCCGCCTGAAAGTAGAAATTCACAAGTATACATCAAATAATTTTATTAACAAAAAGATTAATTAAAAAAATTGGTTTTAAGCTTATATTGGGCTTTAAAAGAACACCAGCAAAGCTTAAGGTATGAATGCTAAACTAGATTACGAAACTTGTCAGTTTTTTGCAACTGAAGCTCAAAAAGCAAGTGATGATTAAAATTTTAATAATTATTTGGTCCATGAAAATATGTCCGTATGTGTGACAGTATCCAAATTTTTAATATGTAGTTTATTTCTATAAAAAATTACGGAATAGGTTCAAGTTTTCGGTTTTGCGTAAATTTCTCGATTCAAGCTAGATAGCTGTTTTGGTGTTCACAAATCGGGCCAAATTTTTCAATTTCAACTTGAGTGCAAATGAACTGAAACTTCATCTTAAGATTATTGGAATACCGAAGAGGACTTTATTAATGTGGTGTTTATTTTTCCCCGACTCTTGCATCAAAAATAACTTCCACGCTTCAATTTTGCAGATATGAACGGAGTTCGCCAATTATTATTTTTTGGTTAGGACTATTATCTTTTTTGCTGGATATTTTAAAATGAAATAATATACTTTTACATAAATTACAAAATTCAAAAAATATATGTTACTACTGTTAAGTGGCTCATGTCTCTAANTCGATGGTCCTGTCCAATAACGACACAATTCAAAATTCAAAAAATATATGTTACTACTGTTAAGTGGCTCATGTCTCTAATCCTTGTCGAAGCCATGTCTAATCTTTTGTACTTACTTTAGCAATCCTTACTGCTTAATTTAGTAAGGGTTTGAAATGGATTAGACAAGGATTAGAGGCAAGAGCCACTTAACTGTAGTAAGTTTTTGTTTTTTGAATTTTGAATAGTGTCGTTATTGCACAGGACCATCGATATGTACTATATGTATAGTTGCACATTAAAAATGTAGGAGAAATTAAATTGAAATAACATATTGTGATTGCGGAGAAATATTGACATGAACACGATAAACAACAAATTTTTTCTAAGAAGTTTTCGACGATCTACACGGTACTTACAAAGTTGGGAATTTATATATTTTTAAATAAAATATTAATCGTCCATATACTTACGTCGCGTATACGATCAAATACATCATCCTTATTTGGTGGTGTTTGAGTGATTTTTAGCGCTGATTGTTGAGATGCTGTTGCAATCACTGGCGCCAAAGTCGATCCCAATATTCGCATGTCTGTTGTCATTTCACAATTGCTGTTGTTGCTGTTAAGCATTTGAACCGTTGACGACTGAGGAACGAATTGTAGCATTTTGAAAGTTATGCATTGAATAAACGAGCATATTTTATATTACTTACGTTCGGCATCACATTTACAAAAGGATTCGACGTTTTTAAACTGTTTGTGCCGCTATTCGTCCCAAATGCTGTTTCTAGTGGCTGTGGCGGTTTATTTGCCATCGAATTTATTGGAACACATTTTCCTTCTAAAAGCAATGCGTTACGATAACCGTCCCCAATTTGTGTAGGGTCTGTTACGGGCTGAGTTTGATTCCCTTGTAGTGTACTATTGCCCAACGCAGTAGCGCTGCTACACTTATCTGGCATCAAACTATGTGTATTTGCTGTTAATGGAGAAGCAGGCGGCGGCGCTGTTATCGTACAGTTTGGCGACGATACGGAACTTATTATATTGGAAGTGTCCATTGGAGCAGAACTGGTTCTTGTGTTAATGCTGCTATTTTCTTTCAATTTAGAAGCTACTTCGACTTTTGTGTTTACGGCCATTGTGGAACTTCCTGATGACGCACCACTGTCGATTGCAGTCAAAACGCTCCGACTATCATCCACTGCATCAGCTGAAGTCATAATGGCATCTTCATCGGTATTGTTTATGTTGCTGGATGTTGTGTCGGCAATTCCACTACTGCTACTGCTGCTGCTACTTCCAGCGCCATCACTGTTGTTATTGCTATTGCTGCAATTATTTCCATTATGATTTAATATCGTCGACGATGATGGCGCAACATTGGTTGATGTGTTGTTGTTGTTGCTACCTCCAACGATGGTACAATTATTTTTATTTTTATTTAAATTTGTTAAATTACTTCCAACATTATTATTGTTATTGGAATTTTGATATTGGCTCTTCCATGCAGGCGCAATAACATCTAGAGGAGATTCTGGAACGGTCGCAGTTATGGAAGATGTTACAGTCTGTGCTGGATGACAATTAGAGCTGATGATATTGTTGCTCATCATTCGAATATTATGACCTCCATCCTTTATGTTATTTATAGGCAGGTTTAGTCCACTGCTACCTCGTATGGGATGAGGCTGACCTGTATCTATAATCTTTGGCATTTTGGTCTCCTCAATGCTGTATGTGCAAGTTAATTCCTCCAATGCTGACAGACGCTTTTCTTTTCGCTTCTGCCCTAATTTTATCGCGAACTACAATAATGAATATATTTTGTTTGAATTTATGATTATAATTAGACATTTTTGCAAAGTTTAATTTACCTCTAGGTCCTCATAAGACTTGAACTCCAATATTGCAAAACCGTCAATGATCTCCTCTTCTAATACAGGTGAGCGCGGCAGTTTTCGACGAACAGGAGGTGGCGGCCGCGGTGGGGGTTTGTCGCGGGGCAAAAGGAGTGTCGAAGAGGAAGAAGTCGATAGTAGATCTTCATCAAGTGACTCTCCTTCACTATCGCTCGGAGTAGCCATTAGTCCAGAATTACACTCGGGTGAATGTGGAGGATTAAGAAGCAACGAGGCAATGCTATCAGTAGGAGGCATAACATTATTACTACCATTACTGCTACTTGTAAAGTTCCCATTGGAGTTGTTACTGTCCTCGCCCATGCTTCCTGCGCTACTGGCGTGGTACAATAGGCCGCTATTAGGGACGTTATTTGCAGTGTTAGCAAAACGGTTTTCACGTTCCGCTTGTAATCTTTGTGCTCTTTCGCGGCGCCTTTTTTGTTGCCTCTGCTGTTTGGCATTCAAGCCCAGATTGTTAACGGCAGTACTCGCTCCACCATTGTGACCATTGGTGGCAGGCAGAGTGTGATTTTGTTCTGCTGCAGCTGCAGCCTTAACTTTCGCTGACATGGTTGCTAAAGATTCCGTGTCCGAGTCTCCATCGTTATTGGTATTACTTGGACCAGCAACGGTGCCATATAATGCACGTACGTTGCCACTACAACCGCTAACGGATGTGCTAGCAGATGATATTGAACTTGTTAAAGGAGCAACAGCACCATTAATGCCACTAGATCCGCTGGTTTGTGGAGATGGCGGTGGTAGATTCAATTGCTCCCCACTTCCAACTAATTGTTGATGCTGTCCATGCGGAACACTTGTCCCAGCATGAGTTGTGCTATTTGTTATTGAGCCCGGTCCAGGAGGCTTTAATTCGTGCGGGTCCATATTGTGCCAATTGTAAATGTTTAGCGCAGTACCCGCCTACGCCAAACGCTACAATTAAAGCCTTGGTCTGTACGAAGAGTACTTAAGACCCTTTAGTGGATCTTTGACCTTTTACATACACTTCCAAAAGCATTGCGAACTGCGGTTCCAATATAGAATTTATTAGACTCGAGTCGTATTGGAAGAAGAAAAGCAGTCAAATATCCTTTGGTTGGCAAAATCGATGACACCAAAAACTCTTACTGCTTTTTTCTTCCCTGCGTTGCTAATCGCGTCAGAAACAAAATCGATTATGCTTTCGCCGCTCAAGATAAATTTTTATTTTCACAAATTCTTCAACTTGACTTTCTGCTCCTTATATTTTTATTGATTTTTTAAGAAACTTTATTGTGCAAATTTTCCACTTTTCACACATTACTCCATACTCTTATTCACATCATTGATGTGCCTTCATTTATTTGCTTTTCTCTGCCCTGTTCTGCTCTACACCACCGCGCTCCTTGCTGCACTTTCTACACTCATTTGGACCGAACACGACGAGTAACCTCCTCGAGTCGCTTGTGACCAAATTGTCAAAATGTTCTGTGACTTCGTATCGTTTATTGCCTTTAGTTTTCAACTGTTTCATATCTTCACATTTATCAAAAATTTATCTTTTATTTAGAAGCTTACAACTTTTCAAAATTCCGACCACCCTTTAAAAATTTTAAGCTTTGACAAATTTATTACACCAAAAGTCTTTTATTCGAAAATGTATGAAAATACATGTAAAACTCAGATTCATTCGTTTCATTGTCTCCTCTTCTTTTGTCTTTCTTGTTGGTTTTTTGATTTCCTCTTCTTTTCACTTGGTTCATCTTTGTTAACATTCTCTTAGCTTTTCATCTTTCTCATACTGTTTTTTTATATTTTCGTATTCGTCGGACCTCCCTTTCTTGCTAGCCATCTATTTCATTTAGACATTTGGCTGCCTTTAATTCACACGTTTGCAAAATTATTCTGTGCAACACCATTTGTCCCTGTCGTGTGTTTTACTTCATAACAGACGTTGGACAAATAGTGCATAGACAAAAACAACGAAGCCGGTGGAAAGTACAGATTTGGAAAATGCGACAACTGCACGTTCGGGGTTGCCATCTTTCAAAAAAAAAAACATTTACAATTAGCTAATTGGTTATCTCATGGAAAATATTACTGTTATGTTTGTGCATAGTAAATACGTCGTTTGCAAAGGATTAAAATTAAACACAAAGGAATAGAATCTTATTTGGTTTGGATATTAAATCACAAGTGGGTTTTCAAAATCCTATTAGACTAATTAATATATAACGAAAGCATTTTTTAAAATATATACTTATTACATATTCTGTCAAACAAAAAAAGCTCAACGCTATTTTATTTATGCACATTTCCTTCCACACATTCCTACGTTTGGCATTCTCTACTGTCCGCTTGTATGTATTTAAGAATGAACGACAAAGCAAACTACTTGATAAAACCAGACTTAAAATTGACAAAAAAAAGGTGGAAGCGGACTAGCCTATAGAAAATGTATCAGGTAGGAGATCAAAAACAAACATAAATTGCTGGTGGGCTTGACTGCATTAATTACACGAACTTTTTTGATTACAATGCAAATCTTTCAATGATATTTTCTCAAATTAAGTATTCACTCATTTTGTGTATTTTTAATTCCACTTTGGCACTTTTTACGCACGCACGCACATTTTGCTATCCCGCTCACACCCACCACACGCACAGACGGAAAATTTGTAGAACGACTGCACCGAAAAGTAAATGTGAACTACAGAAATTTAGATTTTTCATCTCGTGATTACTTGTTAAAAGCGTACGTTTCCCAATGAACTTTATGTTCATATGATGAGGGAAGTATTTAGTCCCAATATTAAGCACTTTTTAACGAAATATATCAGATTTATTAACACTTTTTGAACGATTTTTAGTCCAGCTATGCGATTTAATTCCACAGAGCAAACTCCCGATATACTCATACGCAGAGTTGCCAAGTATACAAAGTCAATATTCTCCAAAGATGGTTTTCTGTAAACTTACAAAAGTCTACAAAGAAGTAATTGATATAATGGCAATATATGTATACGAAGTTTCTTTATTTAAACATACATTTCTTAAAGCTGAAATTAGTCAAGAACGTAAACCTACCGGTACGTAAACCCGAGTCAGCTGACACGATCTGTCTTACCAAAGCGCCATGTAAATGAAAACTCAACACCACAGAATTTGTCTGTAGTTGTGCCCGCAGCGCAGAAATCTGCGGAATTTAGATTTTTCCGTGTCAGCTGATTTCTCCTTCTTTAGATGGTTGCCACTTCGTCAGTTTTACAGATGGTAAAAAAGTTATAAGTTCCTATTCAAAATATGTTTAAAATATTTGAAATTTACTATTGAATAAGGTTTTTGTTGAAAACTAAGTAGTTTATATTTAGCTAAAATCTATTATAGCACGAAAAATTGTAGTTGAAAAGGTACGTTTATGAAAAGGGATTCATGAGTGGCAACAGTGTAGTAAGCAACACTGAGGGCTCCAGTAATCGACAAAATTCTGCGTATACAGACTGCGTTTAAGTATACGTTCTGCGTTCTCGACTAATTTCAGCTTAAACAATAAGAAACATTGGGACCAAAAATGTTGCTCACCCAAATCTCTAGGCTGATCAGAGTACATAAATGCTAACAACCGCCCGATGGCGCTTGATTTCGAAAGTGTACCGATGTTCGTCTTTGGAATGTGCAGTTTAAATGTTTATTTGTATACGTTTATTTGAAATACAAAAGATTATTGCAGCTATCAGCTTAGAAAGCGAAGAATACGATTTTTTGTTTTCGTTGTTTTTGTAGCGGCACTACTAAGCCCCGCCCTATTCGGTTAGTCCATCTATCGTTGTCGTTAAGCTGAACTAACGGTAGGTCCAAGGAATGGGCTGTTTCGAAGGGGTCAGACCAAAAGAGAGAAGTGTTAGTTGAGTGGGATTGAGCTGGCATATGAAGAGGTAGCTGGTGTCATATGGGGAATCTCCACATGCCGGACACTTACTAAGAACACGGGTCGAGGCTGAACCGGTAGCTGTTGAGACGGCTACAATATCTAGACCGTAACTGGGCGAAAGTAACGCGAAAGTGTTTGGCTTCCGAGTAACAGCATATACAATTTCTAAAAGAGTTTTTGGGGGGTGTTGCTGGAGTGACAGTCCTTGGGCAAATATATCTCGGTCGTTCCGGTTACGTAGACCCGACTTCCTTGGGAACGATTGGGCTCCGAGTCGTGATAGGTGGTGACTGACTACCTATAAATGCTGTTGATCACTGTTCGGTAGGTCGGGTACAGTGGTTGGGCAATGTATGTCCGGACCGCATCAATGTACAAGAAAAGATGTCCTCTGATAAGTCTGGGGGACGATCCTCCTTAGCATTTGGTTATGCTCTCTTGCAGGATGCATTTGGGCCTCACTGTAGGGTGCGACAAGCGTAACATAGTTCAGAACTAGAAGGACAATTGCCTTGTATGATGTCAGCGACGTTTATTTGTCCTTACCCCCAGGTGCTGCAGGCGATCGACTTGGGGACCTTGTTGTGGCTGGGTACTTTGTTGACAATTGCGGTTGCGTATGCAGAGAAGGGTAGCAGGCTATCAAAGGTAACCCCTGAATTTTTGACTTCGGAATTGGTGTGCCATCAACGTGAATGCCTAGTTGAAGCCAGACTTCCTCGTGCAGGTGGTGAAGAAGGTCGCCGTTGATTTCGATGGGGATAGTGTTATGCTCCTTGAAGTGAAAAAGCAAGAAAGTTCGGAGAGATGGGATAGTGTTATGCTCCTTGAAGTGAAAAAGCAAGAAAGTTCGGAGAGATAGCCGTTTACTTTCGAACAGCGGTCATGAATTCCACTCCCAGACGCCAATATCGAACAATTGTCAACGTAACTGCCATCCCTAAATTGGCGCGTCAAGCGCCAAACAACTGTCAAAAATCCTCATGCCCATACAATTTGTATGAAGCATCCCACAATAACGCGGCGCTAACGCCGAGCAAATGGAATTTTCATTTTTGACAGGGCGTTACGTGTTGAAGTTGGATGCGGAAGACGGAAAGAAAGAGAAAGGACAAAAAAGTGAAAGAGGAAACGAGAATAAAAACGAGAGGATCTGAGAAAACGTCAAAAATTACGACGCGTTGATTTGGGGATAGCGCGCGCTGACACTCGTCGACAATGGATAACGCAACGCTTAGCGCTCCAATTTAGGGACGGCAGTAAGACGTTCGTCGCTCTGCTCTTTGTCGCTCATCGCTATCCGCTTCCCTAGGGGTATTCCCAAGACGAATTTATACAAGGTGATACCAAGAATATAAAACCAACAACCACATGTATTTTGTATTACAGGTGTTATGTCAAATCTCAATTCGCCCCAAAGTTTACATGTATTTTGTTTTTACTTTTGATGCGTGTGCTGTCAAATCAGTAAAAGCAAAAACAAAATACATGTAAGGCGAAGAAATCAGCTGATCTAGCGACACAACCTTGTATACATTCGCCCAACTCTCAACTTTTCGCATGCGTCGTTTGTCAGCTGTTGCAAATAATTGAAATTATGGGAAATATGTTTCCTTTTTTGTCAAATGCGGGCAGAAATATCGTTTTTCATGCAATTATTGATATGAAATATTAATTTATCTGTCGTTAGTATGTTAATTTAGTAACCAACGCATTCGTAGCCAAGCGTTCATAGTGGCAAGCATACTTTTAACGTGCGTTCTGTCAAACCAACGCCAGCGCCAAAGCCAACGCGAAAGTTCTATGTGGATCGGCCTTTAGATAGATAGATAGATAAATAGATAGATGAGTAGAGTAAGAAATGCGACCAGTAGGTCTATTGTGCCCCG
This sequence comes from Rhagoletis zephyria, assembly GCF_001687245.7. Classification (NCBI taxonomy): domain Eukaryota; kingdom Metazoa; phylum Arthropoda; class Insecta; order Diptera; family Tephritidae; genus Rhagoletis; species Rhagoletis zephyria. Next base: position 9,452 of record NW_016158113.1, on the reverse strand, counting down.
AGCTTATCACAACACTGAATCCAGCCTCAGAGACTCCAAGAATTTTAGAAGGGATCCCGGGGGCAGGGAATGTACATATGTGCTCTTCACTTGGCCATATATCGCACACCGCCTCAAAAGATTCACAACTCAAAATTTGGAATTTTTGAGATTATGCGCTAAAAATGTACGCAAAGATTTTATTTACCTTTCAGAAAAAGCTGGAGCAAATTCTTGTTATAATTTGTTAAAAAAAACCTAAGGTAAAGTCGCCTGTGCCCATATGATTATCATGTGCTAAGAAATAGCTTCTCGCATTTTCTGACAAACGTATTATTTTGAGTTGTGACTATTTTGTAGACGGCATGCGATATGTCCTATGCACCTCTCCCTTCTTCGTGAAACGGCCTCACACTCAAGGAGAAGGTGCACTGGTGTCACAGTTACAGAAGCGACATAAGTCGCTTGACCATATTCCCAGACTAAACAAGTGGCCTCTGAGCCTGCAATGACCCGTCAAAATACCTGTTATTATTCTTAGCCTCTTCTTGGGGAGGTTTATAACTAGCCTGTATCTCTTTCGATTTTAAACTCTAATGGGCTCTTGGCTTGACGATGTCTCGCCAATGAAGTTCCCTCAGTTTGTTGTTTTCCTTCTTGAGCGCCTCCTTTATCGTGCTGGGACCCACTGCAAGGAAAAGGGCACCGGTCATATCGGCGTCAAGGCAGCCGCCAGTCTGCCAGCTGATTGACCTCTTTGTTTCCCTCGGCACACATGTGCCCTGGTACCTATTTTAGCTGCATTGTATTGCGCTCAGCAAGGGCATTAATCTTCTCGATGCATTTTAAGACCAAAGAGAATTTGACCCCGACGGGTGTTAGATAATGAAGATAAAATTGGAAGCTGCGGCCGTGGCACATCGTTTTCAATGTGTTTCAAGCATTAGGTTTAATATATCGATTAAAAACAATATTATATCGTCTACCCTATTATATCGATAAATTTTAATCCTTCCCAAATTCGGAATTCGGAAATATTCAAACGCAGATTATTTTGGGGAAAATATACCCTCTTTTGTTTATATTTACAAATAAAATGTTTTGGAGACGATGAAGCGGGCAACGCGTGAAGTAAAAATCGGTTTAATATATGTTATTTGACTATTTAAGATTTTTTAANGAAATATACCCTCTTTTGTTTATATTTACAAATAAAATGTTTTGGAGACGATGAAGCGGGCAATGCGTAAAGTAAAAATCGGTTTAATATATGTTATTTGACTATTTAAGATTTTTTAATCAATTTAGCGAGCTTGGAACAATTCGGCTTTTTCATATCAATCTACGTTTGAGACCTCTGCTGATAAAGAGGATGCGGTAAATGCTGGTGGCTGTGCTGATAACAAAAATGTAAACGTTAATAAGTCACCAACTCCTCAAAACCTTCAGGTATCCACAGTTGTATCTAAATCTTACAAAACTAATTCCAACTGGATTGATACATTCGAGCCTGTAAAGAGTGAAGATATCGCGGTGCATCCGAAAAAACTTACAGAATTGCAAAACTGGCTTTTGCATTGTGAAGTCGTACGTAAACAGCATCCTGCACAGATATGCCTACTTACGGGACCATCAGGTTCAGGGAAGACTGCGGCAGTACGCGTTTTGGCACGGTCACTAAAATATGAATTGCAGGAATGGATTAACCCAGTAGACCGTGATTTAGTCAATACTTTAGGAGACCAAACAGCTAGCTACATAGGATCCCAAATAGAAAACTTTAAGTCATTTTTGTTTCGCTCCTCTCGATATAAATCCTTACTGGGCGGTGAAAAACGATTGGTATTAGTGGAAGACTTTCCCAACCTAATACTTTCAAGTGCCGAAACTCTTGAAAGTGTTTTAGAGTGAGTAATGAACTTTAAAATTTGTATTATGGATGCTAAACAAATACCTATGTTTTTTAGTGAGTTTTCAAAGTTTGGAAAATCGCCACTTATATTCATAGTAACTGATTCAAAAACTCGTTCCCTTAATATAAGTTACAACATCTTCACCGAGCAGCTTAAAAATAAGTTTCATATAAACCATATTTCTTTTAACCCGATTGCGTTGACTCTTTTACAAAAGGCAATGAAGAGATTTTGTACCCTAATGAAGGAGCCGCAAATAGCAGATATCTACAAAGTCCCTTCGCAAAATGTTATAGACTCCATTATATTTGCCGCGCAAGGTGACATTCGCAATGCTTTAATAAATCTACACTTTGGGTCATTGAAAGGTAACTAACGAAAAATTATAAACTAGTAAAAGAAATTTAACATTTTAAAATGTGTAAATTTAATATAGGAACTACGACTCTGCCTACAGAGCGTGTGGAGTCAGGTGATAATAAAGGAAAATCTAAGAAGCAAGTATCTAAGCTTAAAACAATTTGGCGTGATGAATCGGTAACAATGATGCATGCTTTAGGACGAGTGTTTAACCCGAAGCGTAGGTATCCATTTTTATTTTCATTAAATCTATGTCGAAACATTTTCGAATTTGACCACTAACATACTTTTTGGTGTTCTAGGTCTACCTAACGGCAATTTCGTGCACGCTCCAGAAGATATTAGCGAAACATTTGCTTCAGAACCAAAGCGTTTTATTGATCTTATACATGCTAATTATCTTCCACATTTTGACGATATTGAACACGTTATTGAGGCAGCAAATATGCTGAGCATTTCTGATAACATTATCACCGAATATCGTGAGGAAACATTAGCACCCACAGCGTTGAATGTAGCTGTACGAAGCATGATGGTATCGAATAAAACACCAGTCAGCGCATGGATGCCAATTAAAGCACCAAAACGTCAACAGGATGCTTTATGTAAAGCACAGCAAATACCCAGCGTATCCAAAAATTTATATGCAACTGATTTTAATGGCTATGTTCAAATCATTACAGGCCGAGGTAATATATATCATCCCGAACAGGCAATAAAAAATACATGATATGTGTTTATTTCGAATTGTAAGAATCTTATTTAGTAATATATGAGAGATTAAGTATTCGCATATTGTAATGTAGTAAAGTGGATTGATACCCTTCTATATGTTCTCAATTATTAATATTATGATTGGCCATTCTGTTTGCATAAACATTAATAGTGCGCCTGAAGAAATGGTTGTTATCTTTTATAATAAGCATTTTGTTTCAATTTATTAATAAATCTTATATAGTTCTACGGATGTTGCAAAATAAGTTCGTTAACCTAAAAAATGCTTTAAATTTAAACACTTCATTGTAGAGTAAAACTTTCCACGACCGTTGTTGTGGTTAAACTCTCAACTGCAAAATAAATAACTTAAATCTACTTATAAAAAACGTGTAATGCATCGATTGAGTAGTAAATGCTGTTAAAGATAACATGATGAAATTATATGCAAATAAAAAGTAACTTATTCAGCGTAATTAACAGTCCATAAAAATATTTAATTTTCATAGTTTAATAAATTATTGGCAACCCATATCTGCCATGAATAAATCGACTAGTCAAAATGGCACTTTTGAAAATATTGAGCTTATAATATTTTTGTCCATGACATTTTGATATTAGGCGCTCCTACCGAACGATCGTGTCCGATTCTTCGTGAAATCTACTGAAACGCTTCACTGAATCTGAATACCTACATGCCAACATAACTCATATGTACTTTGAATAGACAAGTGTTCCTTTGCAACAATTTGGATGCAATGTTAGCGTTTTCTTAGATTTCATGAAAATCGGAAAACGATTGATTCACCAATAGCTCCGATTAAGTTATAAAATTATCAAAAAATGCTGCGTAGGGGATGTATAGCTAAGTTATGTATGCAGATTAGACCACGTCAAAAAAAAAAAAATACCGCAATGCGACAGGCATAAGACTCAAATTTTAGCATTTGGTATAGTAATGGTCCTCCATGAATCTCCCCTCTCTAGGACAATTGTAAGATCCGCGCGTTGAGCATTTAGTTTTCCCATAGGAAAAACACCTCAGAAATTGAGGTAAATAGAATTTTCTAGGATCAATGAAAATGCTCGAAACTGTAGGAATACATACATTGATTACATGTCATTTAAGTAGTATGCATTGCTCAGATTCCTTAAATTAACAAAAAATAAATAAAAATTTTATATACTTGATTTGACCCAAATAGAGCAAAGTATTAAAAAAGGATAACTTAGGAATTTAAATAATCTGAGCCTGCATAGTACTTAAGTGACATGTAATCAATGTATTCTTACAGTTTCGGGCGTTATCACTGATCCTAGAAAATTATATTGACCTCAAAAAGAACTAATTTTCTTACATGAAATTCCTATGGGAAAACTAAATGCTCTACGCGTGACCTCTTACAATTGTCCTAGAGATTTGAGATTCATGGAGGATCATTACTATATCAAATGCTTAAATTTGAGTCTTATGCCGGTCGCATTGCGGGATATTTTTTTATTTTGACGTGGTCTAATGCACATGCCCTAATATGTGTATTTATCAGTACTACTATCACAACTAATAGGTTGACATTTATAAGCAGCAGATCTCTGCGATTGATAAATATTATATTTTTTGCTACTACACATTATAGCAACCAGGCTTTTTTATAATTAGCTTAAGTTATGAATGACTTTAGAAACTAGATTTTAGTATCAAAATTAACGAGTTTCCCACCCTCCCCAATAAACACTTTAGCGTCGCTGCGGGCCACGGTCATAAAAGAGTAAATATGCTGGTACGCTAAGCACCTCCTCTATGGAAACTTCGCGCACAACAGTGTCTGAGGTGTAAAACCAACTAGGGAGATAAAAAATAAACCAAAATTAGAACAATTTACGATGAAATGATCAATATTGCCTACCGATGTGCATTTCTCAAAGCTCCTCTACGGTAAGTTACGAAGTGGCCGCTGCTTGCTTCACCCGAGTGGACAACAACGGCTAAAAGTCTGTACAGATTTTTGGGAAACATTGCACCAAAAGCACTGCTATATGAATCCATGCCACTGCCACCCAAACTGTTCATGGGTAGACTAGAAGAGAAAAGTGACATTGTAGATCCCCATGGGGTGCCGGCCTGTAAAGATTTTTTTTTTTATGTACATACATATGATACAAATTTTATGTTCATTTTACCATTTGTTTTAGTATTTATTAGTTGTGATCGTGATTTGGTACTCACTTGACTATTCAAATGCGGCTGAACAAAGCTGTAAGGTGCCATTGACAAACTTTCAGGAAAATGGACATAATCCTGGCGCTTACAAATTTGACCAGTTGGCAGCCATACTGTTCGGGCAATATGTATACAGAGACAACCGGGCAATTTGGCGAAAGTCAGTGATTTTGTGTGATTGGTGGTTTCATTACAGGATTCACATTTTACATCATTCAATTCTTCAGACGTTATGTATTCGCTCAACAAGTGTCCCAAGCTGAGACCTGATCGACGTTGAGGTGGCAAATTCAATGTAATGCTGTCAAACTTGTCATAACGTACAGTGGACTGGAAAGAAACGTTTAAAACGAACGTATGTAGTTATTTGTAATACTTTCTTCATACCTTAAATCCGCAGCCGTTGCATACAATTTGTGTGCCCATTGCACCTTGGAAAGGTATCGAAACTTGAGCTGGCATTTGATCGGACCAAATCTGTAATTATTAACTAAATGAGTATTGTTCGTTTTGAATATACCCGTTAAACTTACAGATACCCTTCCTGGACCACGACTTAGACGCTCTAAGGACCGACATGATGTGGAAACACGTTTGTTTAAGGCTTCTGGCCACTGACGCCTATTTATTTGTGCTGTACGTGCTCGACTAGCTCGTTCTCCACCCAACACTGGAGATGCTAGCGGATCAAACTCCATTACTTCAGTTGGAGATGTACAAGTACCTGCGCCCTCACCGGGGCACATCTCTCGCTCGCATACTGAAGATGGTGAATCTGGTGTATGTGCTTCAGAACGTACCAAACGAGTTAAGTTAGTTGACTCATCGTAGTCGGTATTCAGAAAATCCGTTAACATAGCGCTTGATGGTCTGTTGGGTTGATCTCCATCCCCACCACCTAGGGTTGCGGGTAATGCATCTGAAAGACATCCCACCTTCTTTGGTCTCAAAGCCTCTTCTTCAAGAGACGCCAGCATTACATGGAATAGCTCATGGGCATCATGTTCTTCTTGTGGTATAACCCAGCCCAGAGCATGAAGGGCGCGCATAACAGCACCTGGAGAATAGGGATCCCCTCTCAGAGTAGAGTGAGTGCCATTTATTACTTCAAGTGTATTCAACAGGGATGATATCAGACTCTTCCGGTCCGAGTTGGCGTTGTTATATAACTGCAACCAAGCTATAAATTGGGGACAAGCGGCTAGTGACTGAAGCAACGTATTTAAAAAACAAGTTTGTCCGAAATTATGCAGCCCTGCAATTTGGCCCCTTCGTTGTCGCAAACGTGAGGAACCTAGAAGCATGCATAAATAAATGTATTAAAGGAAAAGGAAATTTGGGAAGTCGCATATTTACGCCAATTACTAAAGTTACCTGAAGGACCCCAAAAAACAAATGCTCCGACAACCGCAGCGACAGTTACGCCTGCAGCCATTAAAATTTTTTCGCCTTCCATTGCAAAATTCTTACGTTTATTTATATTTTTTCCAGCTTTTCACATATTTTCTTCTCGATATCTGACTGTTCCTCGCCAAATCGGACTTGCCCAATGTCATAAAAAAATTTATAATTGATTTTAGAATAAAATACGGCAGGACTAAGAAACAGCTGATCTAACGAATGGTAATACTATGTTCACGTTGAGCCGTTAACTGGAGTTTAACTCTGAACTCTGCTCTTATACGGCTTTCTCACGCCACCCAAATTACGTAGTTCGCACTCCAATAGTAGTTCGTAGTTCGAGTTTCCAATCCGCGCTATTCTTTTTGGGTTACTCCGTATCTTGATATCTCCTGGGTGGTCGGAAAGGCCGAGTTTCCGATCCACCAGTCGCGCTTTCGTAGCGGTCGGAAAGGCCTAGTTTCCAATCCGCCCAATTATTGTTTATTATCTAAGGGTTTTAATGTGCTTGGGTAGTCGGAAAGGCCGAGTTTCCGATCCACCTAGTCTCGATATCTTGGTGGTTTTGAACAAATCGCTGCCGTCTCTAATTTTTATCGGGAATTTATCAAAACCAGTTCGTAAATCAAAGTTGGCACCTTTTCTGAGTGCAAAAAATAAAGCTTATACATGTGTACATCAACAATTGAATACGGAAATTTATAAATACAGAGCAATTATTAACATTTTGCATCAATTTTGTGGCGAAGAAAGAAAAAACAAAGACGGAACAGTCCAATCGAATTAAGAACGCGCCCGTGGTAATGGGGTAATTGGCGATCGTAATTAGAGGAGCGAACAAAGTAATTCAGAATGGTGTGGAAAATGGTACTAAATTCGGAGTTTACAATACAAATAGGGATACCATGAACAATGTTCATGTAGGGATAGCGAAAAAATATCGATGCATCGCAAATATCCATGTTTTGCTTCGATGCATCGAAAATTTTCCACTCGGTGTATAAATCGTTCCGTGCACATGAGTTTAGAATATCAACAATCTTGCTATACAAAAACGCAAAATGTGGCTCGATAGAAATTTTTCTGCTAATTTTAAAATTATCTGGCGTAAGTTAAAAATAGAGAAGATATCAATCGTTAAAGCTTAATTTTTGGATTTTTTAAATATTAATAAATTCTTAACAACATTACCTATTAAAAATTAAATACCGTCAAAATAAAGGTAACAAATTTGGCATTCATTTATGTATATAATTTATAAACGTTTTTATATCTTTAGTCAGAAAATACTTAAACAAAAAATATATATATATTCTTTTTTAAGTGGCATTTACATACAATTAATTTTAAAAGTTAGTTAGTATATACGTCGCATAAAAGGCTTCAACTTCTTACAGGCTAACCTAATATTCGCGGCTTGCGTTTTGGTACGCACGCCGTCGAATTTGTTTTTTTGCGTCACCCGAAATTGGCTTGCGTGCGTTTGCATTTGATTTCATTGAGGGAAACGTCAAATCAAAATGTCACGCAGAACAAAAATTGGAAATTGAGTTAGCTTCATACTGCCATCCCTAAATTGGCGCGTCAAGCGCCAAGCAACTGTCAAAAATCCTCATGCCCATACAATTTGTATGAAGCATCCCACAATAACGCGGCGCTAACGCCGAGCAAATGGAATTTTCATTTTTGACAGGGCGTTACGTGCTGAAGTTGGATGCAGAAGACGAAGAGAAAGAGAACGGACAAAGAAGTGAAAAAGGAAACGAGAATAAAAACGAGAGGACATGAGAAAACGTCAAAATTGACGACGCGTTGATTTGGGTATAGCGCGCGATGACACTCGTTGACAATGGATAACGCAACGCTTAGCGCTCCAATTTAGGGACGGCAGATACGCACGCCGTTCAATTTCGGTTGGTCCCATACAAGTTGTATGTGCATGAGAAATTTTTGACAGTAAATTGGCGGCGTGCGTGAATATTAGGTTAGCCTGTTAGAGAGACGCGCGTTACCTTGGACCATTTACGCTCTGGAAACTGTCGTCGCCTCAACAGCTACCTGTGCTGACTCCTATTAAATATCCCCAATGATTTCCGGCATTTCGATACTCCCCGCACGACACCAACCACCCCTTCAAAAACAACTTCACTCAACTAACACTCCCAAGAATGATAGAATACAAGATTGCGCCGTCCTGGGCGTTGACATTTGTGTACCACAAGTAAACAAAGAATGGAGCGAGTTGAAACTGCCAAAGCAGTTCACTTTACAGCGAAAAACGTGTTTTAATTTTGCTAAATGTGAAAATATTGCATTTTTCACCTAATCTATTAGAGAACAGTGAACATTTTAGTGCACTCCATTGCTTTGCAATTAAGGCTGCTGCAGAAAACTGCAGCAGCATCTCTGCGGGATTGATTAGTTAACTTGCTAATGGAGGCTGCGTGGAGCAGAAACAAAATCATTGTGAGAAAATGCTGGTAATATAGTAATAGAGAAATATTTCGGCAACGGCTTTGCCGTGCCCTATGTACACAAAATGCAGCGATTCGTCGCAGCGCTACACTTGCAACTACGCTTCTTGCATCTTGACGGTTGTCGCAATTTAACACACAGCACTTCGTTGTATTAGTTTTTACGCAGTCCTCAACTCAAAAATCACTCACAAATTGAAAATTAACACAATTTAAACTGATTTTTCACTTATAATTAAAATTCCTCTTTCGCTGGTTTGTAAACAAAGTTTTATAGTCTGTTCCAATAGCAGTCCGGTTTACAGGATTTAGTCAGAACTTACAGGAAGTCGTTCCTATTGACATAAAACCTGTAAGTGGGAACACATTTGAGAGAGTAACTGAGCAACT